>NW_027280009.1:0-2500 GCF_046629955.1 Centroberyx affinis
TCCATCTATTGCATTATCATTAGCAGTAGTCATTGCTATGTAAACAAACGTCAACAAACAACAACATTTTAACATAAACAGTCGGTATGTAATGGTCTTTAAGAATATTTTAGTCTTTTTCTTGTTCAAAGTACAAGTTCTGAGAGGCTATTTTTGCATCTCCTACCCCTCCTGCATCTACATTAGGGAGAAAGCTTTAGCATCATATATAGGCCCATACACACATGTAATCCAGAAGGGCACTTACCGATCTAGACCAGTATTTGCATACTGTTGCATGTAATGCATGCAGTAAATAACAGAACTACTTTTAGAAATTACAACATTAAAGTGTTTAAGTGCGTTTCTGCAACTCTGGTGTTTTTAACTGTATTTTTCTGTGTTTGTTTTGGTGTTTTCACAGAGCCTGGTTATGTAGCAACAGTGTCTGCTATGGTACAGGCAGCCATCACCTTGCTGAATGAATTGCACTCTCTCCCCAGAAGGTCAGTTGAGTCTGTCTATATCTTTTTCTTTTCACAAGCTTCTTTTTCTGTCTTCCTCAGTCAGAAAACAGTTGAGTCTTTCCATCTTTCTCTCTCTCAAATCTTTCTTTGCCTCTTTCTCTCTCCATCTCTTTGTGTATGTCTGGTTCTCTCTCCCTTTTTTTATTCGTCTATCTTGCCTCATTTCTCAAGGCGTTACTCCAGCTTCTCTCTCCCCCTCACTCTCGTTTTCTCTCTGTGTTGTTATTGACAGGGGAGGTGTGTACTCTCCAGGAGCTGCCTTCTCTAAAACCACCCTCATCGACCGCCTCCATAACCACGGCATCAAGTTCTCAGTCAGAAGCTACCCGTAGACCTTCAGCGGTAACCAAGCAGTAAACAAGTCACTCCACCCTGCAGTTATCATGTATTAGTACTGTGGTATTCAGTGTAGAAGTTCACCAACCCTTCATCTATCCAGCATCACTACAGTGTACAGTGCTAGCCAGTGTAGAAATCCCTCCACCGTGTGTCTATCCTGCATTATTAAAGCAGGATTTTCCCCAAAGATTCCTCTGGTTAGTGGAGCAACAATGCATCATGTAAAAATTCAGCTTTCTGCAGCTCTCGTTATGGTGCTCGACCCCAACCCACCCCTACTCCACACATCTAATATTGTTTTATTAGGGAAATTAAAGCACTTAAGTCAACATATTACTCAAGGACACTTCAGCAGAAATGGGCATGTTGGCTTTTACCCTCTGGCCAACTGTGCCTCTGCCTTTGACCAAGTCCTAGTTTTTTATCCCCTGCAAAGCAAGTTCTTGTTAAATTGAAATGTTAGAAAGCTTTAACTTGCCACCCTCCTGGATCAAAACCTCCTTTCTCTAAAATCATCTTTTCAGGAATTCAGCAAAACAGCAGACTCATTTTACAGACTAATTTGACAACCATGCATATGTGAAAGTAAGCAAAAATGTTATGAGTTTCCATGAGCTTCACGTTCATTAAGTTCATGAATCTCACACAGCATACAACTCACACAGCATACAAATGGACCATGTAAACTTTCAAATGAAATGTTAAAACATGAAAAACACTAACTGATCTTCATGCAACAAGAGCACAATATAGAAACTTTATGACAGCCAGGATGGGTTACAGTAAAGATTTTACTGTGTATATATATATTTATATACTGTCATTTCATGATGCATTTTAAATGTTTCCTTAAGTCAAAAATGTGTTAAGCAGTGATGGAACATTATCTAGTCCTTTTTAGCTGCAACTCTTTGTCCTTGTGTTCAGTGTCTTTGACCCAGACTGAGCCTTCTAGCACGTTGTTCATAATACAGTCCACTCTGTCTGTGTGCGTGTGTGTGTGTGTGTGTGTGTGTGCATGAGCGAGCGAGCGAGATACTTTCATACTGTGTAATGGTCTTGTGGTTTTATGTCACATGGTTTTTAATCAGATTAGAGACATTACCTTCAAGTACTTTTTGTTCATTGTACTTCATGAGTAGATTTAAATTCAGGAAAGAATACAAACTAATTTATACATGTTGTTATTGAGTGCTGTGGCTGTTTGGTAACAAGATGCCTCATTGTTCACACCACAACAGTGAGAGCACACACACACACACAAATGTATACTACACATATGAGGACATTGCATTGACTTGTAAGCTAATCTTAAAGGCCTACCATAAATCCATGCCTAAATTTTCACCTAAACCTAATTCTAACCCTAATCTTAACACTAGAAATGAAAGGCCAGTGGATTTTGGAGATCTAAGGGAAGATCAAAAAGCGGCCCATTAAATAATAATTAAATTTAATAGAATCCTTCCATTAAAGGGAATACATAAAATTATGACTACTATTTCCTTGTGTGATTTTGAAACTCCAGCAGCTTTGGTTTATACAGAAAGTGTGTCAAGGAAAAATCATGGAAAGTTGAATTTTTAAATGAAAAACAATTGTCAATTTGCCATTCTTGCCCTTTTTAGTTTTTTTTTGAGGTTTGTCGTTCTTCT
>NW_027280009.1:5000-62500 GCF_046629955.1 Centroberyx affinis
CGCACACACACACACACACACACACACACACACACACACCCCATCTCATTACTGAAGGTCCTGTGTGTTGTGACCTTAGGAGTGGGCCGCCAGCAAGGCAGCATGAATACACATTTATGATACAGAGCTCGGACTGGGTGCCAGCGCAACACAACCCATACACAACAGGCGTTGTTTACAGAACGTGTTCGCATGAGAGTGAGTGTGTGTGTGTGTGTGTGTGTGTGTGTGTACATGTGGCAGGAGATTGTTATTTCTTCAGGCTTCATCTGCTGACTCCGACAAACTGAGTCCCAGACTGTGTCAGCGACAGAGAGAGGGAGAGAGAGAGAGAGAGAGAGAGAGAGACTGCAGACACAACTAAGCACAAAAGGGAGGGGTGGTGAGTTGACAATAGAGATTGAGGGAGGAAGAGTGGAAAAGACACGCTGATAAAAAAGGAATGATGGCACTCGAGACGTCGCTGAGAGGAGGGAAGGGGTAGAGAGTCACAGACAATTAGATGAGAGTCAGAGAGAGGATAGAATGACAAATAATGCAGTGAGGGAGTGAAAGAAAAAAGTGAGAGGTGTAGAGAATGGGGGATGCTGCTGAAGCTTGGGGGATCGCCCACGGAAAGACACTCACACACACGTCCACACAAACACACACACTCACACACACGTACACACACTCCCTCCTGCTGTGACCAGTTCTCGGGTTTGGTTTCTGATATGAAGAAACATTTTTAGAATTACAAGTTAAGTTTTAATTAGCAGAACCAACCTTCAGGACAGAACCACCAGACTGCCAATTTACAAATGCACAGCCTTCAGAATAAGATTCACCTTATTATGACAAGTACAGTTATTTTTATGCCATGGTATTATAGATAGAACTTTGGAAGAGTAAAAGAAAATAATGAAAAATGCACTTCTCTCTCCACACAAATAAAAATATGTATTACTTAATATTTTTTTCTCATCATGCATCATTGTACATCATTGTACTCCAAACAGGAGTACAATCTAAAATGAGATATGTTGGCTGTCCATCAATTCATGAACGTCAAGGACACATTTGACTAAAATGTTTTGTCTTTTTTCTCTTTAGCAACACAAAGTAATATGTGTTTCTTCAACTAGGAAAAAATAAACCGTAACGTCACAGCTGTCATGCTTCATTGTGCTTTGAGGCAACAATAACAAAAGAAAGAGTGACAGCGTAACTTCAGTTGACAGCTCAACTTTTAAAATATGATTATATAACACTCCAGTGAAAAGTTACTTTATCTAAGTAAATCCTCTATTACCGGATATTATAAAAAGCGACGCAGAACATCACTTAGTTACACATTAAAGCAATATTAAGATGTACTGTATTTCAAAGTCATGTAATTGAGTTACCATCAACACCAAGGGTCCAAAGTGTGTTAGTAGCCTTGGAGATCAGAAGACTGGACTTGTGACTGGAAGGTTGCAGGTTGCTGGTTCGAATCCCTGGAATGGCTGAGAAAAGCCTTTGCAGAGTAGGTGAATGTTTAACTCTCTCAGGAGCCAAAGGAATCTGATTGGCCACTCTTGGTGCCACCGCAAAGTTTCTTGTACATCATTGGTCGTTTAACTCTAAAATAATAATAATGACTTTGTTTATATAGCACTTCTTAAAAACAGAGTTACAAAGTGCTTTACAAAGACATCAGATTGACAACCAGAAAAACAACACAAAGTAAAAATGGAATTAAAACAACATGAGACATGCAAACGTAAAAACAAAAGAACATAAAAGCTATGAGTCAGGTATTAAAAGCAAGTCTAAAAAAGTGAGTTTTAAGAAGGGATTTGAAGGAGGCCACTGAGCTTGCCCGCCTGATATCCTCGGGCAGGCTGTTCCAAATGGAAGGGGCCTTAATAGCAAAAGCACGATCACCTAGTCCAGTAACTGCCAGAAGTGCCTTGCCAGAGGATCTCAGGCTGCGCTCTGGTTCTTACGGGGTTAAAAAGGTCTGTGATATAAGAGGGAGCTAGACCGAGCCGTGCTTTGAAAGTAATCAATAACATCTTAAAATCAATTCTAAAACTAATGGGTAGCCAATGATGGGAAGCTAAAATTGGGGTGATGTGTTCTGACACGTTACAATCACCTGAAATGTAAGATTGTGTTGTTTTAACAAGGCGCCCCCCTTTTTGACAGAAAGAAGTGCTGAAGAGTGTTGATGTTGATGTTCAGCCTTTTTTCCATATATTTCACAGTCCAGCCCAGAATCTGTTTTTCACCTAAATAATCACTGGACAATACAAAACGAGTCCTTGCAGTACTAGAAAGTTTGTCCTGCAATAATTTGCTTCTGAACATATTCAAACTTAAGGCACTGAAAAAAATAAGGCACTGAAGCCCCAACTCCCTGAATGGACTGTGGTTGTACTGGTTGCGTTGCTGCTTCTGTTGCTGTACTGTAAGTCAGTAAATGAAGATGTAAGGAAACATCGTGGAGCAGTGAGACAAATCTGCCTGACTTGTTCCACAATAACTGTCCCAGTTGGCATTAGTCGGACTAAATAAAGACACAATGTATTACCCCCGAGTTTTGAGAAGAGAAATTGTGCTGTACTCATTAGTGTCTGTATAAATGTGCTGACAGCACAGTAATATTACTATTTTTCACTCTCCTCGCTCTCCCTTCTCGTTCTCTCTCTCCCTCCCTCCCTCCCTCCCTCCCTCTCTCTGACAGACAGGTCTGCACTGTGAAAACTATATCTGGGGAGTTGTTTGTACAGTCATTAATGGCACCTGCTATTTTTATATACGTTAAATAAATGCTAAACTGGTCTTGAGGTAAATAGTAAGATTCTTTCTGCTCCTCTTCCACTCCTGTCAACCTCTCTCTCTCTCTCTCTCTCTCTCTCTCTCTCTCTCACTCTCACTCAGACAGTCTCTCTTCCTCATCTACTGTCCTGAACACCACTGAGACTCGCCTCCGGATGCAAATGCAGCATGACAAATCCAAAGCATTTGCCACAGACGTGTCCTCATGCTGCAGTTTTGCATGTGAAAATACAGATATTATGCCAACAAGAGAAATACTAGTGTGTGTGTGTGTGTGTGTGTGTGTAGATCAAATGGGTCTAAATGCTGTTTCGGATGCCTTGTCATCCTGCCAAGATAAGTTTTGGAAGGGAAGACTGGGGTGCAGTGTGCAATGCGGTCAGAGTGCTGCAACATCCTGCATCCCTGCCAGATGCGTAAAGCCCTTCTAGGTCAAGGTCATGGATTCATTTTTGTCCCAACGCACTATCGTGAGCATGCAGGGCTTTATCCTGAACAGACGGACACATGTAAAAACAAGCAAGCTAATCCAATGAACATCATATAAGATGATGATGCAGAATGCCTTCCGGCCCCCAAAAAAACAAGATCAATCCATAGTATTCCTGTATCATCCTCTCGTCTCCTTCGAGTGATGGTATTTTTGTTATCCTGCTGAATAATGGATGAACCAGAGACAGACAGAGAGGGAGAGAGAGAGAAAGAGAGAGAGAGAGAGTCCTTTGGAGATTGCGTGGTATTGCAGCACTTGTTTTCACTGATGTTTCCTTCTTTCTCTCTGCTCTGGAATTTTCTCAAGCTGTAGCGTTGGCCTCCTCTGAGGCAAGTCTGCGCTGTTTGATCTGAAACAAAAAAGGATTTGGCCTCGCAAAAAAGTTTTCAAGTGTCCTTCGAAGTACAGTAATAATTATGGATTTTGATCCAACAATCACTTCTGAGTTTGAGCTCCCCTTCAAGAATTGGCTTACTTTTATCTTGTCTTGACTGTTTGTACCACCATTTTAAGTCAGTGTCTATAATACATTATAATCATACTTATAACACATTATAATACCATCATAATGCATTATAAGTATAGTTATAACCATGCATAGACAGTTATAATGTTTTAAAACATTATAAACACATTACTTACAATCTGTTATAAAGCTTTTTCATTACCACTTAAATGAAAAAGCTTTATAATAGATTATGAGTAATGTTATAAAACATTATAACTGTTTATGCACGGTTATAACTATACTTATAATGCATTATGATGGCATTTTAATGTGTTATAAGTATGATTATAATGTATTATAGACACAGGCTTCATAGAAAGTGTTACAGAAATGGTATTACCTGTATAGGTATCAGGTCTGATACCTAAAACCATTGTTTGCTATCTTTTCTCCTTCATTGACACAGCAGGAATGGTACAATTAGCCATTTTAGTCCCATAGATCTATGCATACTGCAGTTAAAGCAGTTCATGCACAGATTTGAACCATTTTTTCATCCATTTAACAAATCAGATGAAACCTTGGATGATGAACATTTTGAAATCTGCATGTCAAATTTTCACTTCATCATGGCAAAGTGGGCAAAACATAACTCAGATAACCTTCACTGGACTTTTTTTGAGCTGTCAGCGTTCCCTTTGGCTATTTGGTGTATGATCTCAGCTCCGGTGGATCCGCACTCATTTAACTCGAGGCAGCGTTTGATCTTCATAATGTCAGTTGAGGTATTTTGAGAGCCGTTAGTGTGGCGTAGCGGTTAGAGAGGCCGTCCCATTACCACAAGGTCACAGGTTGGGTCTCGACAGCCGTTACGCCCATCAGCAGCCCGGTGGCCTTGACTGAACTACCTGCTCGCTCACTGTCGCTCTGGATAACAGCGTCAGCCAAACACTTACGGACAATAAAGCTTTTTACATTTCTGCAGCCTACAGTCAAAAAAAAAGGTAAAATCCTGTGTACTGTTTTGAGCACTTGTGGAGTGGCTGATAATACTCTGAATACATGTTTGTTTATGGTTATGCACAAATTGCAGCAATAAACCATCTGAAATACTTGTAAATAAGGGTTAAAAAGTACATTGTTAAACTAGGTTAAATATAGAGATTAAAAAAAGAGATAATAATACTGATTGAATAAGAATATATAAAACAACATAAGCAGGTTTTTCTATTGCTGAATGAATGCCTTTACCCTGTCAGCAAAGCTTAATCCACCGTTGTCCTTGAGAATGCAGTTTCAGTTGTGCATAATTTATATACTGCCCCAGGTTCTTAAGTATTACAGATGGTGTTGAAGCTGTGAGTGTGTTGGTGAGATATGGAGAGCATATAGTGAAGTCTAGTGAAGAGGGTGATAGCACCACTTTACCATGAGTGCATACATACAATAGGAAGTAAATAATTACATTTACTCCCGTTACTGTGACTGAGTAGCCTTTTAGTGTGCCTCGCTGCATTTTAAATCACATCTGTTTCTCGATCAGCATCAGAAGCTGGACTGAACGTAAATTGGCCAATTGTGGAGCCATTCACAGTGAACGATCAGTCAGCAGAAATGAGAAGAGCGATCTGACTTTACTTTGTTTGTGCACTTTATCTTGTCATTTCTGAGTCTTCCAATTAAAAGAATCAAGTTTGAACTCTATCCTCTTGTCCTTTTAGAATTGCAAGGAAAAGATCATATGTAACAAAATGTTCTAAGTCTTTCACTCTGAGTACATTTTAAATTAGGTTCTTTTTGTCTTTACCTAAGTAGATTTCTACACTGGTAATTTTAGTTAAGTAAAATTAAAGCAAGGTAACAGTACTTCTACTTGAGAAGGAGTACTCTTTCCACCCCTGATAGCTAGTATGAGTATAGTGTAGTTTATTGTAGTTTATTGTGTCTGTAGTTATGTGTTGCTCTCTTTGTAGAAAGACAGCAGCAGAGTCAGTCTAATACGCTGGCTGGGCCGCTTCCCTTACACTGAGACACTGATAAACTATGATGGATGATGCTGGGATTTGAGTGGCTCTTAAGAGTGTGTGAGTGTGTAAGTGTGTGTGTGTGAGAGAGAGAGAGAGAGAGAGAGAGAGAGAGAGAGAAAGAGAGTGTGTGTAAGTGTGTATGGCAGTGTTGCTGGAGTTGTTCCAGTCTGTGTGGGTGTCTGTGTGTATGTGTGTTTAATTCCTTTTTTGGTTTGAGTGTGTGTGTGCGTGTGTTCGTATGTGTTGTTTGCTGGAGTGTATGTGTCTGTGTGCGTGTGTTTGTGCATTTATATGTGTGTCTGTGTGTGTTTAGGCGTTTTCTCCTGTGTTGTGTTGCCCTGTGTTGCTGCGCTATCAGGATTTAATTTCAAGTGGAGGACAGACAATGCATCTTAATTATTTGATGCCACCAACACATTCATCTCTCTTGCAGCATGTTGCTCAGCTCCACAGCGCAGGTCACACAGGAAGCCACCTGCAGCACAAAACCACTTAAAAGGAAAATTCACTCTGAAACAGATTTCACAATTTGTTGCCATCGTCTTGGACAGTCTGGTCAATATTTATGAACGTGAACATCTCTCTCCTGTGAAGACCTTGTTGTGTGAAAATGTATTTGGTGGTAACAATGTATTTTATTTTTTTACACATGCACTCAAGTTGCATAAAAAGTGTGTGAATAGATAAAAAAGTGTGCAAGTAACAAGCTTATATTCACTGACTGTACAAAATATTAGAGACTGTGCACTGATGAGGTGAATCCAGGTAAAAGCCATTATCCTTTATTGATTTACCTCATTAAATCTATACCGATCACAAAGGAGGAGATGTAGATGAAGAGAAGCAGATGAGTTAGAGAAGGATTTTTACATTTTAAGACTACTGAGATGTAGCTTAATATCAGGAATATGTCCCTAATATTTTGTACATTCAGTGTATAGAGCTGCTGTATCCACACCAAGCCCTTTTCTGTGATACAGATTCTTTATAATTGATTGACTATAAAGTTTCTAACATCCCTCAAGTCTGAATATTGACGACGACAGAGTCCATTATCTCTCAATATCCTTGTCAGTTGTTTCTGACTAACAATAGCATCGTAAGCACTGTCAGCACTGTCAGCCATGATAACTCATCATTTTTTACCAGTAAAACTTGATTAATGAATCCCCATTATACCTTATCAGTAGACCTGATTCAATCAGTCTTACTTCAACAAAATATCAGACTAATTAAACTCAATGACTAAATGCAATCAACTACATTTAATTATGTCAAGTGGGTGAAATCAGGTTAACTTGCTGAATAAGCTAAATCGAGCACATGCTTTAAAAAAACATATGCAGATTTTATTAAATTGCAAGTTTGTGTTAATTTGTTTGCATGAAATATGAAATTGTGAGCATAAATTGTACATAATTGTGAACTTCTGACTGTGGTGAATACATCAGTGGGTTTAGACTTTTCATGGGTATTAATGGTGATAGGACAAAACTAAAATTACATTGGTATCCTTTAAGCACTGTAGGTAACAAGTCTTTTGTTGACAAAATGGCAACATGTTTACTCACTGGATCCTCTAGAATCACAGTCAGAAATTGAACAACATTTTATTTTTTTTCTTCCAAAATTTACTTTTTATACAAACTCTTTGAATAATTCTTCAAATAATTATGAGTGAATACTCTATCATTAGCAAATGAAAAGCTGCATACTATCTATATAAATACCAAATTTTGTCTTACATCTTACATCAATGTGTTCATAATCATGATTTCTTAGTTTCTGATGCTTGTTCAGAGTGATAAGGACAGAAAGAAAGGGATTTTTAGTGGACTGTCTTTTGCTATAGGGATAAAATACATGTATGAATTCTTAAACTGAGTGATATTTTCTTGTAAACAATAACATCCCTGGACAGGACGCCTGCTCACTGCACTTTGGACAGAGACAAAAGCCTACAGATTAACTGGAGGCAGGAGCAATAAAGACAGACACGGGTGCGACTAGGGTTTATTACTTTTAATCAATTCAGCTAGCTACAAAATGTCCACCACTTCACACACTGACAGGATACAGAGAGGGAGTCTTTAATATTACATGCGTTGAGGACATCAATCTCACAGTTTAACCTATTGTGTCATTCAGGTTTAGGTATTTATTCATCTTACTCTAACTACTCGACATTTTGGCGATTTGGTGTGCATAGCTCTAAAGTACAGAAGCAACAAAAAAACCCTTTTGTATGTAATTTTTTTGTTTCAGAGTATAGTTATTGTTATTCATTGTTATCATTATTTTTACCAATAACAAACCACACGGGGAGAATAAACTTACAGATACAGTCTTCTTATAAAAGTAAGGTCTCTCAGAAATATGCGTCTTTGCTTTACATTGCAAACGTTTATTTTTTTTCAGAGCATCCAAAACCTATGTTACAGTACACAACCAGTCCCCATCTTTCAGCACATAATCAACATCTTCATCACTGAACTGCATAATCATTTAGAAAACAGGTCATTTTTTTTGCAATACAACCCCCAAGTCCTCATTTTTTTCATCTTTATCGCTTCGGTTTTTTGATCCCTTTTGCATTATTTTACAACGAGATGGTCACAGTCGGTAAATATATCGAGACAGAAAGAGTGGCACTATTGCAAACTTGCAGGAGTATGGAACGATCAACTGTGTCCTAATACTGAGCATGCGTTTTGTCAATTTGCTACTGCCATGTTATCATTTTTTTATATATATTTTTCAGACAGGTTTTATTTATAAGACTCTAAAATCTACCATTTGTCATGCAGAGAACGCACAATTCACATCACTTGGAATGCAATGTCTAATACAGCTACAGAGAGTCTAGTTGCACATTGTCTAAACAGTAACTCATTATGATTGCGATGAAGGAAAATGAACCAAAGACTGCCATTTGATTGTAAGTGCTCTTTGCAATCCCATTCGTCTGTACCTTGATATATCTTTATTCATGTTTTTCCATCAGTCTTCTCCCTTTGTCATGATAACATCAAAATAAGGAGCATGACAGTAGCCTAAATGGAATGACACAGTTTTACTAAGACGATACTGAGATACTGAAAAGGAAAAATAACAAAAACAAACAGCTTGTATAGCATTCCTATTATATACTTGTCATCCAGAGCAGTGTACTTTTATATATATATTATATATGATATATTATAATATATGATATATATATTTTTCGATAAAGAGAATAAAAACTTCACAGGTGAGCTAGAGAGCCATCAAGTCAGCACTATATACAACCTTTGGAAAGAATGATACGGAGTATAAGAAATCATCTTTTTACGAGGACAATCATCTTGAAAAAGCTCGACAGACGACACACAGAACAACATTTACAATGGGGAGGGGAGGTGATATGTGCATGTGTGCAAACCTAGAAGGTCAATACCATGATGAAAGCATGTCGGCGCCTGTTGACGTGCGGCGCGGGAGGCCGGGAGGATCGGGCTCTCGGCTCGGGGAGCTTAGCCACTGCCCAGCATCTTTGTGGCGCGCTGGTTGGCCTCGTCAATCCTGGTCTTGTTGGAATCAGCCTGGGTGGAGGAAAGAGGGGGGAAGACGGAAAAGAAGAGCGTCAGTTGGATTTATTTTTAGCCAGCATACAGTAATAGCCTAGAAAAACAGCCTAGAACAGTTTGATTGTGGGTTGTTTTGTACAGCAGTGTTCCTTTTGTTTTTTTATTTAGCACAAAAGATTAATTCAAACAAAATATCCATAATGTATACCAACATCATAAAGAGCATGTGCAAGGAAGACCAAAGAAACCCCGAGGGGCTTATGGATTGTCTCCCTTAATAACAATCATACATAATTACAATATAGTGTAATGAAACCCCAAAAAAGTTTAGACAGAACAAAACAATATAAACAAATCAATAGGTAAAGTAATACTGTTAAATAAATAGGGGGAAAAGTAGAAAATACGTAAAAGAATATTAAAAGAACCCGAAAAGAAAAGGAAAAGCAGAGTAAAGGAATAAAGAGAGAAAACAAAAACAAAAAAAGTATTGTAGTATTGTATAAGCGAGAAGATACCACCATTCCTGAAAGATGTGATTTTATATTGGTTTCACATTGGCTAAATGTGTTTTAATTTTATTTAACTTTTATTTAATCATATAGTCCCACTGAGATTATAAATCCTCTTTTCAAGGGTGCTCTTAATCCCTCAAAAAGTATCCTCTGAAGAGGATTTTAATTTAATTTTAGTTTTTGGTCCAAACATCCCCATTCAACCTCAAGGACAGTGCTTGTTTTCTTGCTTTTATTAACTAAGTTTCTAACTTCTTGTGTTTTTTGCAGATCCAACTCTGGTGACACAGTGGGTGAAGGTGTGTGCCACTGACTATCTGAATCCCACTCATTTGTCAGTCACCCCCTTCTTTCCTGTTCCTCTCTGCTGTATACCAGTATACACATTCTGCTGTTTTAATGGAATATTTGAGCATGATCTGAATCCTGGTTTTGAAACCTTTCCACCCCATCGAGAGAGGCGGAGTTACAGAAGTTACAGAAGTGGATTAATTGTGACTGGAAGGTCAAAGGTTCAAATCCTGGAGAGGGGGAAGTGATTGAGTGATGCTCTCCTGTCCCTGAACAAATACCAATCTACTGTGCAGCTCCCAGGTATGAGTGTGTGTTACTGCAGGGTGTTGCTGGAAAAGAGTATGTCAACCTTCCCTGAATATAAATCTAAATAAGATGAAATAAGGTTAAATAAGAAAATGCGTTGGCCTGCAACTTTTATATTTGTCATGAAGCTGCTGTCTTGGCCAGGTCTCCATTGAAAAAGATATTCTCAGTCTCAGTGGGACTGAACTAGTTACAGGTAAAATAAATGAAAAATAAGAGAGAAAAATGAAGGAAAATATTGATTTATAAGATGATTAACTTTACGTATAATAAAACTAAAATGCCATAAAAAGTTATGTTCAGTAAAGGGAGGCCCAAAATGAATTGTAGGTCTCGTTCGTCTCGTGTGTGTGTGTGTGAGTGTGAGTGTGTGTGTGTGTGTGTGTGTGTGTGTGTACCTTCTCCATGATCCTGTCGATCTGGCGATTCTGGGTGTCGATCTCGTTGCCCATGTCCAGGGCCATGTGGCGCAGGTTACCGATGATGCCGCCCACCTGCTCCAGGTTCTCGTCCATCTCATTTTCCCGGGCATCGTCTGTTACCCTACACACACACACACGCACACACACACACACACACACACAGGTAGATTTAGATGATGTGGACATAAGCCCGCACACACCACATATTGCCATGTTGCCCTGCTTCTCATCCATATTTCACCTCTGATTCGTTCCTCGTCTCAGGAGAGCAGAGTCTGACCTCAGCCGCTAGGAGGACACTTGTTGCATAATATCCCTTTCAATCCTTGGCACAAATGTTTATATTCTATTTTATTGCTGTATTCTTTTCATTGTTATTATTGACTGTTTTTGTTGCTCATTTTATATTCTATTTTTGGCACCCAACAACCCAGTTTCCCCATGGGGATCAACAAAGTTTCATATTATCTTAGTTAACCTGATCTTACGAAACACTGTAACAGAATTTGGATTACAGTGATGACACTTTTTCCCTTTTGATACTGTTGCAACCAGTGTAGCAACCAAAAGTAAGGACTGCAGGGTCAAAGCCAGAGCGACCAGACACTAGATGTAACAAATATTCCCAGGTAAATAGAAGATTCATATATTCTGTATTCTGCAATTGCTAGGTAAAGAAATAAGATCCAGGTGGATGTTTTTCCCTCGACCTTCCTCTCTGCCTCTCCTCATCTCCACTCGTCTTTTCTCCACTTTACTCTTGCATGCTCAGTGCCATGAACGGCTGATTGCGTTTCTAAATGTATGACTGTCTCAACAGATTTCAATAGTCATGGTTAATTTATGTGCTGTTTTCACTGGGAACTAATAATTTCCCCACTGATACATCTTATCGATTTTGTGTCCAGATAATCTCAGCTTGTTTGCTTGCAGCTAACATCCGCTGCCTTCTTGTAAACACATTTAATTTGTGCACTAGAGATTGTAGTAACCTCGTACATGCAAATGCGTTAGCGGTGGCTAGTAGTTGCATATTAACATTAACATCGGTTGCTTTGCTCAGTTGGCCTGCTGGCTGAGCTAACTCTTCTTAAGCTACAACTAGTAGTGCTTTGGAGTAGAAACTGGGACCAGAGGGGCATAAGCTAAAGAAAAGATGTGTCAAAGGTACCTAAATTTGGAAATAAATCTTCCATATTCACTTTCACTTAAACATTACTGAATTGACCTACACCCACACCAACAACAATCTTCTCAGGTGCCTCTCTTTTTCTAGCCCGGTTGTTCTATATTCAGACATTATTTGTGCACAGCGAATTCTCCACTGGATCTCCATGTTGGCGCAAGATGTAGTTGCTTTCTGTACAACCTTGCTTCTGTCTTCCTACTCCCCGTTGGTCCCTCCATGCTTCCCTTACAACCCAAAATGTCTTCACCTCCCCACAGGGACACTCATATTTCCTCACACACACACGCACACCTCTTTCTTTCTGTCATCTTATGCCCCATACAGCTATTTTGACATCATCCCCTTGTCCTCTCTTTCTCCCCTCGTCCTCCCATCCGTTCTACATTTCAGGCATATGAACCCCGTCTCCCCTCATCCTCTCATCCTCCCCCTCACCTGCGGATGAAGCCTCCACTGATGGCCATCTGTTCGCGCTCGTCCACCACGCGGGCGGGCTGGCTGGCCACCACCCCATCCTGGTTGTTCCCCCAGGCCTTGCTGCCTCCGCTCTTCATCCTGGCCACCGGCAACGACGAGGAAGACGGTTACTCAACAGTTTAACCACGCAATTCATCATTTACCTCAACCAGGCTGGCTTCCCATTAGTGAGATCTACAAAGAGAGCCTTGGATTTGAGGTACTGCAGCAGCATATGTCAGTGTGTATAGCGTGATCAGCTGACACAAAGGTGTTATTTGGTATCATGCATCCAGCACATAAATATATGAGTAACAGTGGGGACTAAGACTAAGTCAAGCAAAGCATAGCAGGCATGGATTGGTTGGTAGATAGGTAGGTTCATTCTGTTGATATCATACAGGATCAATTCACAATAGTAATTTGTGCGATGTTATATCTCGTAGGTATATAACATACTGGTCAAGCCTTGTATGCTAAGTCACATACCTTTCTCAAGCTGGAATCTGTTTTTTTTTTGTATAATCTAAGCATGTATTTTGATAGCTGCAACATTTGGGATGACTCAATGTGTGACTATGCCCCCCCCCTCCTTTTTTTAACCAACTTGCTGGCACTTCTGTGTTATTACAATGTCAAATCCCACCCCCTCCCCCCACCCGTTTCCACAATTAAATGTCCCAGTGTGACAGAAAACAGAGAGGAGACAAGCTTTTTGGCAGACACACAACACAGAGTGTACAGGACTGTCACATCGTTAGGAGGGACGACGATTAATGCGAAGAACAAACTGCGAAAAGAAAAAAGGAAACAAAACAAAACATGAAACTGGAGGGAGTCAACAGAGAATAACACCATGGTTAACTATTACTATTACTAACGCCCCCTTTTTTGTTAAAGTTTTTAAACGTCAACGCTTCTCTTCCAGGTTGGGAGTTTTGGACAAGCTGGGCTGTCAAGCAGCATTAAGGCAGAGGAGTGAAGAGTACGATAAGGATTTTGACAGTTACAAAGCCCTCAACCAAAGCATGGGATTAATCTTTATCCTCCTCTATCTCAGGAGGAGAAAAGCGCACTGACAAATACAGCTGTGCTAACATGATATGTAATCACGGCTCCGCTACATGGCTTTGTAAATGTCAGCTCACACCGCCTGGCAAAACTGAAACTGTGAGATTCGGTGTCTATTTTGGCACAAATGAGTTGGAGATGAAGGGGGGAAATTAATAGTTAAAGCTTAATATTTTATTTATGGTTTTATTTGGCATTCCTAGTGAGCCCAGCCATACTATGCAATCATGTTACTCCAAGGCACTTTGGATAAAAGTATAAAAAACAAAACTTTTCACCTTTCAACCTGTTTAACATCGACGTTCCTGCTCATTCTTAGTATTTCCAGTCAAAATGAAAACAGGCAGGACCTTGACTAGTTATTCGTTTTTTTCCCCCATCCATTCAAGAATATTCTGTCTTTTCTTTGCCTGTACTGTTGCCTGTATCGGCTGCTGAGTTTTGTGTAACCTTGGAGTGCTGTGAGGATGTGTTCTGGCTGTATCAGGGATGGCGATGGCTCAGCCTCCTACACTGGATTTATTAATAGAAATGGACTGAGGCAAGGCTTCGCTTAGCTCCCCGTCCCCGCTGACACACACCAGCGTGGTAAACACACACACACTCCCCTTGTCTGAGTCCTGCTTTCTTTTTATACTTTATCTCCGTTTCAGCCTCCTCGTTCTATTCCTTTTGTTCTTCGATGCTGTACTTAGCGTCTTTTCTTTCCTTGCTTACTTTTGCGTTTCTCCTCTCCTCATGTCTCCTTGTGTCACATACTTTCCTTTCCTTTCCTTTCCTTTCGTCTCCTCTGTAGTCCTTTGTTCTCCTCTCCTCTCCTCTCCTCTCCTCTCCTCTCCTCTCACCTTCCTCTCATTTGATATCCAGTTTGTTATCCTGTGCTATTTGCTTCTCTGCTGTCTCAGAATGGATATAATGCACTTCTCTAATCAGCTTTCCTGTGATTGAACTGAGGTGACGTGATTAGATCATACGGGTCTTGCG
This sequence comes from Centroberyx affinis, assembly GCF_046629955.1. Taxonomy (NCBI): domain Eukaryota; kingdom Metazoa; phylum Chordata; class Actinopteri; order Beryciformes; family Berycidae; genus Centroberyx; species Centroberyx affinis. Next base: position 19,577 of record NW_027280009.1, read on the forward strand.
GATCCCTTGGTGGAAAAGTGAACTCATTCCATCTAATTCATTCCCTGAGTGACCTGCAAGTTGATCTATCCACCGATCAAAATCCGGTAATACTGGCATACAGACAGCCAGAATCAGCTAATTCTGATGGACAGCCAGGACTGTGAAGGCATTAGTACCTAAGAGACAGAGTATACAGGGAATAACATCTCAATTTGTGAGAAGTGAAAAAAAAAAAAAATCCAACAGACTTATTTTTTGCTTTGTCTCTCTAGCATCCATCTATCTGTGCTTTCAGTTTGAGTCAACATCCCGGCAGGCTATCGTGCCGCTATCTGATATGGCTGACCTACATGTGAGCGAGTTCCCTAAGGGGAGAGGGAGCTTAGCTAACAGTAGTGTGGAGCAGCCAGTGCAGGATAATGGCTAATTTAGCACAGCGCTCTGCAGGAGGGGTGGTGCTGCAGAGAAACTGCAGCAAGAACCAGAGGGGAAAACAAAGCAGCAGCGGGCTGTATCGTCATGCGGAGCCGTGCGGAGGCGAGGGGGACGGGGCAGTACATGCGCAGAGGCACCATGTTACCCGTTTTACAGAATGAATGTGACCACATCGTGTCGTAACCCAATTTCCAGCTCCTTCTGACAACACAGTTTGCTCCTGTTTTGTTTTTTTTCCCTCCGTTTTTCTGTTTGGCTTCCTATAAGTGGGTGAAGCACTTACACAGTGTCATACCCTCATTTTTGTCTCCTTTTAATGTGTTCACTGTCTTCCTTCAAGCATCAGTTGTAACATCTTCCTTTTCTCTTGCTATTTGTTGTTGTTTTTATCTTATTTTTCTTTTGTCAAATCAGTAGGAATTATTTTCTTTGTGTCTCTTTATGTGCTATTGTAATTATAGGATGGATTCAGTCCAATCTTGAAAATCAGTCATGATGCCAAATCGTGGCTGTAATCAGCCTAAAAGTGATGTACACAGCAAATTTTTCCAGAGTCCATAAGTGTTGATTTTTCAGTGACAATGCTAAGTGTTGATTGGAGTATTGTTTGTCCATTCATACAACTGATATGGATTTAGGGCGGCTGTTCAAAACTAGTCTTCAATTATCTCTGATAGGTGCAGACTTATAGACATTGGCATAGTGTCCGTTTTCAACTTTTTAGGATTTAAAATAGCCTTTCTGCATACATCTAGTCTTTTATTACCTTTTTGAAAATGCATCTACAGTACATTTAACCTAACCCAGCTTTCCCTATTGTTTTGGTTTCAGAGAGACTTAAATTCTTCGTAATTGAGATGATTTTAAAATAATACATTCTAAAAACCCTCCATTCAAGAGTTATTCAGTTTACCAGAAAAAGCACCCAGGCTCTGTACTGCTCATGTTAAATTAAACACAAAAGTATTTGACCATCATCATCATCATCATCATCATCACCATCATCATCATCACCATCATCATCGTTAATAATACCAGCATCATGATCTTAGCATATATGTCATCATGTGTAGCATTGCTATTATGAGTTGCATCATCATGCATGCATGAGCATTCAAAGGGTCATGCTCGCCAGTCATTCCATGTCATTGGCGCTTGGTTCAAAAATGGGGGGGGTGGGTGGGGGGTGTGTTGAGGGGGAAACAAAAAGGTCTCGTTTCCTCCAAAAGGTGAGGATCTACTGGATGTTAGAGCGGCGTGGTGGTAGTAGAGATCATGCAGATGAGGAGAAGTGTCAAACAGTCCTGGACCAGGCTTCCCAAAGGCATTTTAGGACCAAGATCATTGCATTTCCCACCCTGAGTCAACGTGTTGAGATGATCTGAGTGCCAAGATGCTTTGGGAAGCCCGGCCCTGCTCTTTTTTAGTTGAATCTAAGTTGGTTTTGAACGTCAGGCGAGGGGAGAGGCGCTACAGCGGTATCCATTGTAGAAGTCCGCCCTCCATCACCCTGCATTGGCCCTGCATTAATACTGAGTCCTATTCAGGGTGGAGTAAGTAAAAAAGTGGGACTTCTATGATGGCTATACCTGTATGTAGATGACTCCCGTTATAAAGGTGTGTGGAGAAGTGGAGGCTTAGAGAATAGGGCACTTGGAGAAGGGCACTTGGTGGAAGGGTGTTCAGAGAGGCATTTGTTGATGAACTATGGCCTTGGCTGAGTGGAGGAGAGCTTGCGTGGAGGACTGGTCTTTTTGAGCTTGGGTTTATTAGATCCGGGTCTTCCCAGTCTGTATACACATATCTGGTTTGCCTGTGTAAAGGCAATATCAACTGGAAAGGATGATACAGTAACCTATGTTCAGGTTGAGAGTTTACATGTTAAATAAGCATATTATGGTGCAGATTGGGATTTGGAAGCATCCGTGCTACTTGTCAGACGCCAGTCATTTAGTGACGGCTCTGACTCACGGGATGCTCACCAGGCGTGGAGCTAAGGATTCTGGGATATGGCTTGAGGCCAGTCCAGTGGAGCAAGCACCATAAGAACCCAAGGCTGCATGTGTGTGCCCGCAGTTATCTATGTGTCTGCGTATATTGTCTTAATTGACATGTTTGCGATAGGGAAAGTATATAAGAGCACATCATGGCCTCCTGTGTCGGGCCGAGCCGCCTCGTGTGGATGTGAAAGGGGGCGGAGTCAGTTGTCTAGCTGCAGCTGGAGCAGAGCGGACTATTGGCTGATGGCCATCATGATGTCACTTCTACCTCGTTTATAATTTTTTTTTTTTTTAAAGATATTGTTTTTGTCTTATTTTGAATGGCAGGCAGGCAGGCAGGCAAGCAGCACCTACTTGTTACATGGACAGGAGCAAAGACCACAGAATTTCCCTAGATCGTTCAAATTCTTTTCTGCATCCTTCATGTCCTTATTGATTTGGTCCATTCCCTCCTCGATGCGCTCCAGTTGCTCTGATTAAACACAAGTCATTTATCCCCCACAGAACGAAGCACGAGAAAAGAGAGGGAGGAAGAGGAGAGGAAGAGAGAGAGAAAGAGAGGACAAAGGAGAGAAGACAACAACTTCAGACACTCACTGTGACGAAAGAAAGTAAAACAAAAAAAAAAGAGGAAAAACTGGACGCCACCACATATGCAAAGAACCTTTGGGGCACGTTGTCAGTACCTACTTGTTACACGGACATATGAAAAGCCCACAGCATTTCCCTAAATCTTTTAAATTTTTCTCGGCTTCCTTCATGTCTTGGTTGATATGGTTCATGCCATCTTCAACACGATCGAGTTGCTCTGGTCAGGACAAAGGGATGACAGTAGTGGAATGAATTTCATTGACTGATTGACAGAAATATGAGTTATGATGAGCAGTAATTGAGTTCTGTGTGTGTGTGTGAGTGTGTGTGTGTGCCTGTGTCTGTGGCGTCAGTGTGTGCACATGCGTGTGTGTGGGTGTGAGCAAGCGTGTGTGTGTGTGCATGTGTGAGGGTGGGAGCCTATGACTGAACTAAAGTGAATTTCTATTGAGTGCGTGCATCGATTTGGTATGCTGGAATACAATTGTGTGCACTCACTGCATCTTTAGGCCTGAGAATGGTGTATGAGCACAGAATCAAATTAAGACAGTGATTGAATCATTTTTCAATACGATATAATAACTTGGTGAATTCAGTTAATAGAAATCTTTCAACGTTGACATTTACTGATTTTACTCATGTCTCGCCTTGTGACACTTGCTGAGTGTCAAAGTGTTGAGAATGAGAGAACAAGAGATTGTTGCTTTGCAGTTAAAAATCCTTGTTGACCGTGTATTCATAGCAATCGTCGTTAAATTCCACCGGGTAAAAGAATCTGATAAGGAAAAAAAGGAGAAATCTCCATTGCGAGTCGTTTGCCGTGGCATTAGCATCATGCAAAACTGACAAGTCATTTTTTCCACTTTTTTGTAGAAGTTCTCAATATTTAAATCTACAATTGGAGTGTAAGAATTGACAGTGAGCTAAAGTTACTCTTATTTGCTTTAGTATATTTAAAGATTAACGTGAGGCAAAAGAACAGACTGTCAGCTTTCGTTCATGGTCATTGTTAGTCGGTGTTGAAACAGCGACCACAGTAAAAATGACCAACTTTACCTCACTGTGCGACCTCAAATCTGTTTTGCTCTGACCGAGTCCCTAGCACAAACGACTCAATAGCTCAGCCAGTCTGCAAACCACATCGATTAGTGGGATCGTCCATGTTAATACTTGGTTGAAACCAAACAGGACTAGAAGTGAGAAAGACTGGTGAGCAGCGACATGGTCAGCATGGGCTGTGGATTAAGGCATGGGCATGGTGAATGTACCTTTTAAAAGTCAAGAGACTCTTTAAGAGACTACTTAAAATTCTTTCAATTACCATTTTCGGTGATTTATTAAACTTACCCGACACAAAACCGGCCCGCAAAATTGAAAACTGTCTGTCTGGCTTTGCAATAGCAAAATGTTGAAAGTAGTTGAAAGGATTTTAAGTATGATTGGATCCTGGTTTGTGAGCGGCAGGGCCTTTGTCATGCTGATGTGGTGGATGGTGGGTTGGTGGAAGGGAAACTAGTGTTATACTGTATGGAACATAATAATTTCCCTCGTTATTATGGTTGAGGAAATATAGTGCAAGCAGAGTGTGAAAAAGGTGAGGCTCGGTAAAATATGGAGCAGATTCATAAACTAGTTCATTGACTTTTTCAGATTTGTAAAATCCCTGGTTGGCATGCATTTATGTAAATATATTCAACCAAGAAATTATCCTTGTTGAGTCTGTGTTATTACATTCAAGCAGTAGTGAAGTGGGGTAACGGCACTGAGTACGCTGCGCTCATTAAGAAGTGTTTGTAACAAAAAAAGCACCTGGTCAGTGGCTAAAACGTATTTTTTTCCAGCTGCTTCTTTATTTCATTCAACGTAAATCTACCCACACTTTAACTCCAATAACTGTATCCAGCCTCAAGTATTATATATACCTACAGGCTTTTTCTGCCTGCACAAGAGTCAATAAAGCTGGGTTACAGGTCAGCTCAGCCTTGCAGCCACCTATGTGTCCAGTCAGCCATTGCAATTGGCTTTGGAGTGGTGATCCTGTAGAACTGTGGACGGGAGGGATGAAGGGATAGATGGATGATCAGAGGATAGAGGGGCGGAGGAGGTATAGAGCTTTCATCCCCCTGGGCGAACAGCAGTGCTGGTGCAATTAACAGTCTCGGCCCTAAGGCTTTTCTCTCTCAGGATCGGTGGATGGCTTTACAGGCCCTTTAGCCAATGGGAGAGCTCATGCCTCATGTCCTTCATGTCCCAAAACAGCAGCAGTGCCAACCATAGTATGGCACTTCGATTGCACACTGCACCTTTTTATATTTTCCTACTGTACAATCTCTTATTACCTAGACAGGCTGCATAAGTGTTTGTTGTGGTGCAATTAATGTAGACCATGTTGTGGAATATGGATTGTGGGCTTATATCAACAATTCTTGCCCATCAGCAAACTGCATTAAACCAGGGATTGTACAAAAGTAGCTCATCATGGACTGTTAGGGGAGTGAGTGAATGTTTTGTCATTACCAGCTAAATCGATCGTTTTGTTTTATCCACCTCTTACATCTCTATACCTGTGGCATGTTAGCTGGTGACTGTCTGGCTGTTCTCAGACCTGTTTGGGCATTTAGGCTGCCAGTGACAGGAGAGGGTCAGATAGAGTTTGGACAGGTTGAACTATAAGCACCATATCGCTGCCCTTTATCTAAAGAAATAATACATTTTGACCAGAACCATATTATAGAGAGCCATGTTGTTGCCACTTATTTGGCATTAAGAATTATTGGCTGTAAGCTCCGCCCTCCAAAACATGCACTAAGGTGAAGTGCCCAAAAGTTAAGAAGCTGTTGGCATTGAATTCAAGGTTACTTAGTAATGGTTATGGAGCCAGATTGTGGCACCAACATGGCTGCAATTTCATTTTTTTGAATGTCCAAACTGTTTTACTCAGTGATTCTGGTGGACTGTAGCACAAACAGATCCAGGATCAAGCTAGAAGTCACCCTGCCACTGGTTGTCATAGTGACAAACAAGTCAACCCAACCAGTTTATGGACAAGAAATAATTGATGTTGATGTTGAGCTGTAGGGGTTTTGGCACTGCAGTGGCTGGCATTAATTATTCTTCAGTGGATCTGTTAATGTTAATTTGGCACTTCAAGATTTCCTTTTTAGTCTTTGGCAAAGGAAGCTGTTAGCAAATAAAAATAAAAAGCTGCTGGCAAATGAAAAATGCAGTTAGGCAAACCAAAAAGAAAAATGTTAGCAAAAGGAAACAAAGGTTAAAAGAATAAAGTTTAGCTGAAAGAAAGAGTGAAAAGAAAATAACTTTCTCAAAGTGTTGGCTGAACTGGCGCCCTTGACCAAAGGATACTCAAATAAACCATGCATTAAATAAGAATCCAAATTGTCAATTATTACTTAAAGGAAAAAATCAGGAAAAAAAATGAATTAGTTTGGAAATGCATTTAAATGAATACAAGCAACTGCACATGAAACAATCCATCCATTCACAAATGTTTTGATACCATAAGTTTCTTAACACCAACATTTCTATCTATAAATAATGTCATCGCTGTGCTCCTAATACATAATAATGTTTTATTACTTATTTCTGATTTTAGAATCATCATACCAATGTTGTTGTGCATGAATAGCTTCATTATGAACACCTATATGTTTTCAATGCCATCTCCCCTCTTGTAGACTTACCTCCCTGCTCGTCCAACATAACCAAAGTCCTGATGCCGGCATCTTTGCTCTACTCCCCAAAAACCACCGGGAAGAAAGGAGAGGCGGAGGCAAGGAAAATATAAAGGGAGGAAGAGAAAGAAACAGAGGTCAGTAAGGAGGGATACAACAACATGGAGAATCAGTGGCTACGGCCAAAATATGTGTTGCCATTTGCCTTTTCCACTTTTCACCGTAAACAAATCTGATTGGAGAATTGAAAACCTTTGCTTTCTTCCTCGCTGTAGATGTCATATTGCTCGTTTACAACAGGAGAAAAGTTACAAACATGAAATTGATTCAAAATCCATGGTAAATGATAGCACGCCTTTCTGTAAAATACAAGTTTTACGTGGTGTTTCAGTCCTGCACTGGTCTGGTCCAGGTAGAGAATTACAAAACTGTAACATAAAGACCCATGTGTTTAATGAAATTCAAGCTTTGTGATTGATCTGTTATTTCCATGAAATTTAAGCTTTGTCTGGCTGTCTTAACAATGATACGACAACCTAAGATGACAGATGAGTGAGACATGATACACTGCATAAAAACAACCAGAGATATTTTTGTACAATAAATTCCTCATACTATTCCTGGCAAGTGTATTAAAAAGAAATGACCAGCTCTCCAAGTGTTGCCTATAGACTAATATATCTCAATTTTTTTTATTTATTTTTTTAAAACACTGGGACACACGGGAACTGATCACTTCTCCACTGATAAAGCTGAACGATTTTGGGTTTAGATAATTTCAGCTTGTTAGCTAGCTAACTATCTGGTTAGCTAACCGTCACTGTCATGTTATAAACAAATCTGATTTGTGCACCATGTAGAAGCTAGCGTTAGTAGTGACTAATAAATAGGTTGTTGGCTGCTTATTTAGGTTCTCAAGGTTCTTCAATTTGTAGTGTTTTGGAGTAGAGACTAGGACTAAAGGGGCAAGGCCGAAAGCCAAGACAGTTTCCTGAAACTTGTTCCTACATTTGTAAACAACTCTACCTCATCAGACTTCACTCATTCATTCATTACTCACAACATTTGACCTGCACTAACACCACAGATATCTCTCTTTTCCTAGCCTGGTTGCTTTATATTTAGACATTATTGGTGCACAGCCAGTTCTCCAGTGGATCTCCATGATAGCGTCAGACATGTTTGTTTGATTTGTGACACAACTGCAAAGCCTCAGATAGAGGAAAGAGGGATTATTTTGTGTTCTTGTTAATTTTTCTAGATTGTTCAGGCACTCAAAGTATTCCGCTCTTATCATGTCGGTACTTTGTGTGTATTATGGTGATTAATGATTATAATGCTGTCATAATATGTTAATGCCTTATAAAGCCTTATGAGCCACACTAGAAAGATAAAGCTTTACCCTCCTCTGAATAGCCCCCAACTCTATTACAGTGCATCCTGTGGCTCATTCAAACCAATGGCTAATTTAGCGTCATTCAGCATCATGATACCCTCCCTTTGTTTACATTTCCCTTCCTCCTGAAGGAACAAATTAGACTATGTTGCTCCCCCAACATGAGCATGTGGGTTGGTATTGATTAGAAGGGCAAAGGTCATTTGGCCATTAAACCCTAAGCACAAAACATGGCAAATAGCCCCCAAGGGGTTAACAATAATAACGCTGACACCAAAGGAAGGTTTCTCATTAAAATAAAAACCCTGCCTTTGGATTTCCTTGTACAAATGACACAATTAATAACACAGTATCCCAATCTTTTGAAGTCTGGTTAACCTTTACCTGCAGTAAGACCTTTCTCAGCATTTGTTAGACCTCTGCATAGTGGATTATTAGTGCATTTATCTTGTAAGTAATGCAGAATTTCTCTTTTTGAAATGGGGTGTAGTGGGGCGACAGGCTGTTGTTTCTCCTTGCTGTACCTCTTCAGCATTAAAAAAAATCTCACTTTAATTTCTCCCTGACTGTGAAACATCTGAACAGCTGGGCTTGCATGGGCATTCAACAGTAAAGCTATTAGTCACTGATAGGCTGGCTTGGCTGCAGGTATTGATGCTGGGTAGAAAGAGTGTGTGAAGAGGCGGAGGATAGCGAACCTAGCCCATACACAAGTCTCCTTCCTCTCTGCCTCTTAGAAATACAGCAGCATACTGCAGCGCTAAGATGTGGCACCTGGCTCGGCCTGATAGGCATAAATAAGATTATGGTGTGTGTGTCAGTGCATACACACACACACATACACACTCACAAACACCCCTGAATGCACGAACGCACTCCTGCACACACACACACACACACACATCCCCCCTGCCTCCTCAGCAGTTTGGGAGGAAAGCCAGCATTGATGTTTGAGAGGCGAGAAGGGAGCAATAAGGAAACTCTGCAGTGTATAAATTATTCTGTAATTTAGCATGCCTCATTCCAAGAGGGATCCCACAGTAGCTGAAATGTGTCCCAGGGGGAAACTCCCAGGAATAATCAGCCAGGATCCCATACAGGACAGGAGATGGTCGGTTCGATGCCGCTTCCTCATGCAAATCCCATGAATACCTTGATAATTCTGCCATTATGTGTGGACGGGCTGCCAATTTGCAGGCTTTTGCTTTTGAAAGGAGATGATCGTTAATCATTGGGCTGATCAAGTCAAACGTCTCTCATCTCTTTCTCTCTCTCTCTCTCTCTCTCTCTTCACCCCCCATCCTCCATTTTCTCACCCCGTGTTGTTTTCACTTTCAGCTGCCTGTCGCTGTCTCCGTCCTCTACTAAAGTTTGTCTCATCCTTCTCTCTCTCCTTCTCTCTCTCCGTGTCTTGCACTCCTCCTCACCCTCTCTCTCTCTCTCTGTCCCTCTATGTCTCTCCCTCTCCGTCCCTCGCTGCCTGCGGGAGTCTTCGGGGCGGAGCCGGGCGGTGAGATAATGTCGACTGATGATCAATATGACCTTGAGATCTGCACCAGGAGCCTGTCAGCCCTCCCCTCCAGCTGTCCACGCTGCTGCGCTCCTTCTATCTCTCACTCTCCCTCTCTTTCTTTCCCTCCTTTTCCTCCGTCGCTTGCTGGCATGTCTCATTCCCAGTCTGTTGGTCTCTCTCTCTCTCTTTCTCTCTCTCTCTATCAGAGTCGGCACAGTCTATCTGCCAGTCCCAATCCTGACTATTGATGCACTACCTCTTCTCTCTCTCTCTCTCTCTCTCTCTCTCTCTCTCTCTCTCTCTGTCTTTCTCTCTCTCTCTCTTCAATACAGTATACTTTATTGCCATGAATATTACATGAGCAATATTGCCAGAGCTTCTAGATTGCAATAGGAATTCATCGTGCGCAAGCAGAAAAAATGAATAACAGTCAATATTTGTCCCATGCCTGTCTGTGTGTGTGTGTGTGTGTGTGTGTGTGTATGTGAGTGTGAGTGTGTGTGTTAGTGTCTGTCTGTCTCTCTCTTTCCCCCCCTCTCGCTGACGTCAGCAGTCAGGGATTGGCGTCATTTCCTTTGATGTGTTATTCACACCATCATCATTCAGTTGACTCATGCTTCGCTTCCTTCTGCCTTAGGACTAATGGATGGAAGAGGGTGACCAGTCCTCCGTCACCTGACCCAAAAGTATTGTCAGGTCATGATGACACGTGATTTATCATAATTTGCTCCACCATAGGTTAGGTTTTTGCCCCTTTTAGTCAGTTTGTTTGTCTGTCTGCAGGATATCTTGAAAATATATGAATTGATTTCCATGAAAAGACATAGGAACAAATGGTTGTTGACAAATGTTTTTTTTTTTGGCCATAACTATGAAATTAGCAGAGATAGAGACTTGATTCCAGATCCTAAAGGTTTGTTTGCAGGGTCTAGGAAGTCAACTTATCAACTTATTAACTTAAATTTTAAGGGATAGGAATGATGTCTTTGAATGTAACAGCAAGTTGTAGAATTGTTCAGCGTTGTCTTCTAGTTATAACTGTAATTATTGTCTCATAATTTATAAGGTAATCACAATCTCTTAGCCAGTTCAGTCAAATCATCCCAGCCTGCCTTGTTTGTTTGTAAGAGTTTCCTGGTGTTCAGCTCTGTTCCAAGTCAAATATTGTCAGCTTAGTCAAAAACAGATGAGAAGAAACAAGGTCTCATCTTTGCCAAATCAACATTTCTTTCTCTGTCATAGACTCTTAGAGATAAAGGTCCAACTGGGTTTTAATTTTGTGTCCATATTTTTACAACCTTTTCAGATTATTACAGCACATGTATCCATGGATCCTGAGACAACAAGGACCTTGTACTGTCCTTTCTGCACCAGCACAGACTCAGTCCAGCCCCTGTAAGAAAACCCTCTGTGTTGCCCTTGTCTGTTTCATGTGTGTTGCTGCAGTGTTGTGCTCCGCTCCTCTCTTAAGCAGCTATTGTGAACTGCAGTGTTGACCGCATTGCATGGCGTTCTTTGTTGGACAGCGGAAACACTGGGGACATTGTACAGTAACTGTGAATTTGTAATCCTTGCTCCCTCATTTCCATAATTACAGTGTAATTGAAGAGTTCTGTTGCAAAACAATGCATGTCTTTTTTTTAGGAAAATATCATTATATGACATTAATCATTCAGTATTTCTAAAATGTAGAGGATCCAGTCTGTAAGAGTGTAATTGTTTTTCTTAACCAAGGACTCAAATTACCAACTACCCATGGCAAAGTGCCTACATTTGTTTTAACTTTGTAGGAGTCGCATACCTTAATTTGGAACAAAACCTTTCAATTCAAAGACAGTAACAAAATTAAATAATAAATACAAATTATGAGTTGTTAAAAAAAAACAGTAAAACTGTGAGAAATTGATAGACTGGGTGCTGTGGTTTTCTCCTTTCAATAATTCCTTGATTATTCTCAAAATCAGGGGAATGATCGGTCTATTGCAGGCCACAGAGCCAGCTGTGTCACATTTTGTTACATTTTCTCACTGTCCAGTTACAATAATTTGAATCATGGACCAGCTCCTGTTGTAATATAAACTCTTATGTCTACAATTTAGCTGACAGAATGTATTCCAGCTAGTCCTGGATGCTCGTTAAAATAGGGCCGTTGTTTGTAAGAAAAACTTTTATCCAAGTGTATCTGACACATGATAGACTTCCAGGCTCACTGGATTATAAATTCACATCCCTGCTGTGTCACATTTTGTGTCAGATTTAATGTTATCTAATCAAACTCTAGAGAAGAACCATAATTCAAAGTGTTATGTGTTTCTCTTACCTCTTCCACCAGCTGCAGCATACGACGAGTGCTCTCCAGTGACTGTGGAGAAATAAAAGAGAGGATAAATTACCATTTGAGATTAGTGCACAAAGGACACATTTGGAAAACTTATATGACAAACAGTTACAGTCATCATAAAATTCACATTTTTACATCCTTGCCACTTGGCAACCACTGTATGACACAAAATCTGTAAATGGATATTGCATAAAGAGTGAGTGATATTAAGAATGTTAAATGAAAGAACAGAAAATATGTGCCTTGATTATACGTATTGGTTTTGTAGGCTTTGAATTCTGTGAGAAGTTTATGTTTATTCAGGTTCCTATTGTGTGGCACTGAGGTGACTCCTGGAGTTTACATAAAAACTCAGAATTCACAATTCAAATCATCAATCAGTTAAAATTTGATTCATTGTGTGAGTGTGTTAGTTTATGCATCTTCATGACATTGCGCATAGGCAAGCGGGTATCACAACAAAGTGGAACCGATTTGAACAATCACCGGGACACAGAAGGATCAATATCTAACGTTTATCGACATGAACTCAGCATGAACTCCAGCAGCCAGACTGTCTGCACTTTCAGTTCTGGCTGTCCTTGTGGTGGGAGTTGTTAAAGTAGCAATAACAGTGACCGAATTGTGAGAAGATAAAAGAAGCTGACGACACATTATGTAAGCAGTCGCCATTAATCAACAGAACTCTTACAGTACATGACAAGATTTTGGGATCTGTTTTTTTAAGCAAAACCGCCTTGCAACACATTTCAACATCTAGTAATTCACCAACAACACTGCCAATGAAATACATTCTCATAATAAAACCGCTCTTTGATCCTCTCTCTACCCTGTTTCTCCCCGACTGTGCGGCGGCTATTCTTAGGCTGTGTGCTGATAGAAAGCTGCACGTTCCAATTTCCCCTTTAAAAGAGAAGTGAAGCTGCAGAGCTCAGCTTGCTGGCGGGGGACGGCGCTCTGTGATATCTCGGCCCGCTCGCACGGACACTGTGCAAGAGGATGTAATATCCACGGCTCACTGCGAGCGCCGCTGATCCGCTGGAGGGGAGAGGGGAGGGGGGAGGAGGGGGGCTGGAGAGGGGGGAGGGGGTAGGAATCGAATGAGGGAGGAAGGAGGGATGAGAGGATGGAGGGATGAGGGTAAAGGGAAAAGGGGCACAGCCTTGATTTGAACGGCAAATGTTAATGCAGCCAGTTCTAGCCCTCCTCCTCAGCTCCTCATTCCTGTCTTCTCTCCTTCATCTCTTTTCTTCTTCACCCATTCCTCACTTCCCTCCTTCCTCTATCCCTCCTTCCTTTCCTCCCTCCTTCCGAGGTCAAGTGACCAGAACTCCCCTCTACTGACATTTTAGCCGTTCGCTTAACTGTGTTTCGATCTGAAATGGCCGTTATTCGACTCATCGCCTCCTCTGTGTTTCTGAGCACTCATCTAAGTCAGTGCAGCATAGGGGAAACTGTTGTTCTAACGCCGCCATTTTGTGCAGGCCCCATGTTTGCATGTCTGCGTATGTGTGTATGTGTGTGTGTGTGTGTGTGTGTGTTTAATATTCTGCTCAGCTGTGCCAGTGTGAGTCATATGTGACGCTGGAGGGGTGTGGGCTGATCTGCTCCAGGCCACAACTGAGGCTTTCTCTCTCTCACTCCGATGAAACACACACACACACACACACACACACAACACACACACACACACACACATGAATTCCTATACACATGTAGAGACACACAGAAACATGCACATGAACACACTCACACAATCTCTCCAGCACAGAGAGAGACACGCTCATAAATGCATGTTTGTGGATGCATGTGATCATGTGCATTCATAAGGACACACACACACACACACACACACACACACACACACACACACTCAAACCAGTGTAGTTATATAAAGTCAGAGGCAGGTAGACTCTCCTTTCACCTGACACACACACATCCGTACACACACACACACACACACACACACACACACACACACACACACACAAACACGTACAAACTCTGGCTAATAGCCGTGTGTAACTTCTATTGTTATGCATTCCAGGATATTTTACAGATTTTAAGGTTATGGTGAAAAACATCCTTCATATACGGAGAAATACACATTAACGAGTTAAAACATGGTTTTGTTGAGCGGGAGGCGCTAATGATGCTACTTCAGATATTTCTTGTTGAAGTAAAATATTGTTTTAAAACAGAGCAAAAATAGGTTGCTGTTCTGTGAATGTAATGTAATAAAGGCATGAATTGGAAAATGACAACAGCCATTTTAGGTGCTGAAAGTGGAGGATAAGTTTGTATATGTGAAACAGTTTCCATAATCAGTTTTTATTTAGCTGACATTAATATATGCAGAAATGGTCTGGATGCATCTCTGTCTGCCTGGCTGCGGAAATTCATTTCCTCCTTGAGGACAAATAAAGCTCTAATCTAATCTATATCGCATTTACCCTATCCCTCATATTTTTAATATACTATATCATAATTGTTAATGATTTGAACAGCCACCATTAGTCTTTTTGTTCCCTAATGTTCGAGTGTTTCTTGCTTTGTACTGCGTGTGTGTGCACATTTGCATTTGAATGTGCTTAAGTCTGTGTCTGTGATTATGTGTGTGTGTGTGTGTGTGTGTGTGTGTGCCCACGTTTTTCTGATACAACTGCGTGCCATCAAGAAACATACTGCTGCGATCAACGGAACGTGTTGCTCTTACCTCATCGGCCAGCTGGTCCGCGCGTTGCTGCATATCCGACAGCTCATTGCGCATGTCCGCGTCTTCTGCCATGGCTGCTGGATGTGGGGGGTGGAGCTGGTCTCCAACAGGGAAGAGAAGATCCTAGTGGGAATCCGGGGAGGACTGGAAACACAGGGAAAGAGACAAAAAAACCAAAAAAAACAACGTTTAGTCACAAACAACAAAACCAACAAACGTAGAAGACAGCTTCAAACATACAGTAAAGGTGGGAATCAAAGCCCCCAACCCTGGCAGCATTACACAGGAGCAAAGACAATGACATGCACCAAAGATCAAGTGCAGGATTCAAACCCACAACATCATGATTATGCACCGCAGTCCTCTGATCCACGGGGATGCTTTGTCCAGGCAGAGGATTAGGAAGCATTAGCGACTGCGTTTGTTTGTTTGTTTGGGAAGCAGGCGGCCGATGTTTGCAGAGGAATGTCAGGCTCAGACGGGCCAGAGTTGACCGAGAATTTATGGGATTAGTGGCGAAGAGGACGCACATTTTTCTACATAGAAGGAGCAAAGTTATTTTCATTTGCTGATCACCTTTATACCGGTTCTAGAGTACTAATTCATCCTAGAAAATTATTCTTTATTGACATCTAATGGCATTTCAACAAATTACCTTACATTTAAAACTACAGTCTTACATACCAAGGAAAGGATGCATTCTATCCATGGGTTGGTCACATGCATTCTGCAGAAGGTGGCCTTGTGATTAGAGAGACTCTCTCATATCTGAATTGTCAGTTCTATTCCCAAAAACAGCAACTATGCTCGTGTGTCCTGTCGAGGTGCCCTTGAGCAAGGTGCTAAACCCCTACGTGTGAAAGTGTGAAATATAAAATTCACTCCTGCAGCGTATCAAGAAAGATGGGAGAATTAAAGGGTGTGACATGCGACAAATGGGACATTTGGGAAGCCGTATTTGAACCCATGGAATATTTTGTATCCTGCTGCGCCTCTGGGATCTTAAGTATAAAAGTCTCACTATGAAAAAATAAAAACAAGCGGGATATCCAGTCGGGAGCTGCATGTCTCGCTAGCTTCTGTTTACAGTTGCAGCCGGTATAATGGAGGATTAGGAAGCAGTAGCAGCGGGGTTTGTTTGGGAGTGAATGGGAAGAGAGCAGGCGATTGATGTTTGCAGAGGAATGACAGTCTCAGACAGGCAGGGTTGACTGGGATTTTAGAGGATTAGCCACAGAGAGACATAAACCGCCTGTTAGCCCTGTAGCCATGATGCTTCGCTCTCTGAATATCATGAGAGGTTGTTACCACAAGCAAAGCAGTTGGGCATTTCTAGAAGCAGGATTATGCAGTCTGGCAGATAACTCTAAAAATTATCTTGAAATAACTAGTCATGTGTTGATTGAGTGAGAGATAAACGGTGGATATGGCTACAAGACATCCTTATAATCCAGTGTCTAATCTTAATTTGACAAATTATTTAATCCCCTTAAGTATCAAATATAAATCTTTTCCACAGTTTTCAAAATAGGTGTGTAATCCTGTTCACCCCAGGATTTTGATACCCAAAGGGATGAAATGACGAATGACTGGTTGTTGGGTTGGCAGAAATTGGAGTGATGTATGTCCTGTGCACATCCTTAAGGGATGAAACCAAAATGAATATGTCACTATGTCTATATTAGCTATTAAACAGCCATCTGGAATGAAGGTTTAGCACCACCTGTGGAACCATTTTCACCCCACAACTGGGTTTGTTTGTGTCATTATGGATTAACTTTTGACACTGTTCTCACTCTAAACAAGATGTTGACCCAAGGACTCATAGCACGTAACCGCCATCGGTTTTAATTATATATGAAAGCTATAAATGGTTTGTTTATACTTTTATTGCGGGCGGCAGTCCGAAACTGAGGGAGAAACTCTCTGCCCTCCACCAGCTGCCACTGTGGTGCCTGTGGTGAGCAAAGCATTAACCCCCTTTATCCCCCATTAACCCATTAACCCCCAGTAACTGCTAAAATCAGTGTCATTGTACTGGGTGTGAAGCAGAGTGTTGCTGTGAAAGAACTAAGTCTTCTGTGTCTGCCTTCCCTGTATCAGTAAAGGTTATTGGTAATAAATGCACTGCTTGTAAAAATAGGGGCAGAACACAGAAGTTAAGAAATGGTCATTTAAAAGTTCTACCCTTCAAAAATCAACCCATAAATGACATTTTACAAAATAAATGCCCAGATTGAGGGTCTCATTAGTACCTAATTTACCTAATTTATCATGCATTAACGGCCATGCTCACATTTGCATGTTAGAATTATATTACATTACGTCATTTAGCAGACGCTTTTGTCCAAAGCAACTTAACAACAAGTGAATTTTGTCAACAGTTGTTAAACCAACTCTTCAGCTAAGCCTTAGGAATAGAGATTTATTTTTCAGAGAGTCAAAGAGTAGAAGGGGATTCATGTTTTTACTGTAATGCAGAATCCAAATAAGGCCTATTTTTGCATTTTCTGCCTGCAATAGAACCAAAACTGGGACCATAATGGCACTGACTATGGAAACAGCTACTTCACGCAATCATCAATCACGATCAAAACCACAATTATCGTCGACCACCACCGCTACAAAGAATTATCGGGGAAGCAGCAGCCTTCTAGATCCTGATACCAAGCTGTCAGGTGAGGAGTGATTTGTCTCAGTGTATCGTCTCGGACAGACGGCTTCGCCCACCAGAATGCGGCTCATGTCGGTGACTGAGGGAGCAATCTGCTTGATATTCTGCCTCGGAGGTCCTACTGTACCCTCCGTGTCGGCTTCACCCACTCGTGTATCATGGGAAATTCACAACAACATCTGCTGGCCAGATACTCGCCGCGTATATAAAGGATATGAGGCCATTTTTTACCGCCGCGGCAATATCACCAGCGCGTCATGGTTTGAATCATAAATGGCTCCCTGGGCGGTAGAAGCTGCATGGATCCATCTGCCTTGCTCCACTCAGATGTTTATGTCCTCAGATCAAGGTTATGATCATGGACTGAAACTAAAACTAAGACGAGAACCAGGTGTTACAAAACACTGTCGTAATCTGAAATAAAAATGAGCCTGTGGAAAAGCTAAAACCAAACTAAAACTAATCTTGTCAACTTGTAAAACAAACTAAAATACATGTTTTCTACTTTCATCTTTTTGTTTATATGCAGGCTAAAAAAGAGAAAGATATTTTTGGCTACTTTTACTGAATGCTAGTTGTAAATAAAAAAAGAAGAAGAAAATCATGGTTTATTGTTTGTATTACCCAATATCAGTTGCAAACCTTACTCAATCAAAAACTAAACTGAAATTGAGACAAAAATTTTGACCTAAACCTATTCAAATAAAAATAAATGAATAATCCAAAACTAGAATAACCCTGTCTCACATATATCTATATCTACATATATATACAGTACGATTGGCTATCTACTACCTATGGATTGATTAAGTCTTGCACTGTTACAGTCTCTTTTATATCTTGACGTTTATTCAGTCACTCGTTTACAATACTCAAGTTAACAGCTGACATCCTCAAACACCCCGCTGTTATTTTGCCCAGGTCTGCTGCAGATATAATCTGCAGTATAATCATGTGTTGAATTGGAAATGATTCAGTCAAACAGCGATTCAGTCGAGTTGTAATTCAGAGTTAGTATTTGATCTAAGTACGTTAACATCATAACTGTCCTTTGTATCACAGCAGCATGGCAAACAGCTCTGTTTGTGCACAGTGTTTATTCCACTTCTCCGCAGCCCATTCTCTCTCTGATTTCTCCCTCTCTCTCTCTCTCTTTTCCTCTCGCTCTCCTGCATCGCTTCACATCAATGGCGGCCATGTTGGGTTATATAAACCTCCGAGCGGCCAGTGCAATGCTTAATGTTTGAATCAAGTCAGATTCAAAACACACTTCAAAATGACTTGCTAAAGGAAGGGAGGGCATCGCCTCCCCGTCTGGTTATATAACCAAATTCAGGCAATTAAGTTTTAACAGGCTGCACTGACCTTTTATTCTACATCTCATTTACATGTTTCGCATTTTATATCTTAGCTGCCCTCAGGACTGCCTGCTTTTAAATCCTCCAGTTTTGGCCCTGGGACAGGTTCATCCTCAGGTCCTTGAGAATACGGAGATACAAAAAATGGTGGAGGGGGCGTCAAGTAGGACCAGGATTTCATAATCAATGCATTAATCAATGTGTATTTTTTTGGAGTTGGATTTTATGATTCATTGTCAACATTTGGAGGTTTTGAGTCTTCATTTATGTTGGTGAAGCAGTATACAGTAGGAAAATGTTTGTTGTTCAATAGTGCATGATGCCTCAGTACATACTTTCTTATTAGTAAATAGGTACGAATGTGATGCTGTTACTGAAACTGTGTAATCAGATTACATAGGCAAAATGATTACTTGTTGGATTAATCAATCCAGTGCTCCCTGATTACAGAACAGTTTACATTTAACAGCAATGTTATTATGCAGTAAAAAGGTTAGAGTAATTAGATTACATGTCGGATCAGCCATTGCAGCAGTTCAAAATTACAGAATTAGAGTAATTTGATCACAAATATTGGTAACTGTAATCAGTTACTAACAAAATAATTAATCAGATTACATATAGGTGATTATTCATTGAATGAGTCAGTTCAGGGTCCAGGAACAGATTAATGTGATTATTTGATTTGTATGAAAGTATATTGTATTAAGAGAATGGTTGAAGTATTCTGGTCAATGGGTTTCATTTTTTCCTCTTTTACCACCCGAACTCCAGACAACTGCGCCATCATGTGCTACATCAAGAATGGAAAAGTACTGTATGAATTATGCTCTGATCCAGTAAATTCATTCATTCAACCATTTTTGCATTTTTGCAGAGGGGAAGGGGGGATGGGAGGGGAGGGGGTAGCTGCAGAGCCAAATCACAAGTTTCTCTCCTTACAGGTCTATTGCCCAGGAGTATATCTGATACACAAAGTAATATTATGAAAATAAACAAGGAAATCAGATCAGCAGGGCTCTGATATCCAGTCAGTATAGTCAAAAGGCGAGAAATTTGGGACGGTGACACATCTGACACTCTGATAAACAGGGTGAAGTCTTTCATCTCTGCTCCCACTGTATCCACACACTGACTCAAGGCAATTTTTTTTTTGCATTTTAGGCATTACGGCCCTTTCTCAATGAGTGAGCAGGTAGGGAAAATCTGGCTGTTGATGGACACCATTACAGGGATCAAACTTGTGACCTTTGAGTTACAGAATCACCTCTTTAACCAGCAGGCCAACTAACCATCCAGCTTCATGCAGTGCTCCTCTCATAAGGACACACACATTTGTCTGGGGATTCCCATCTGAGAAAATGTTGGCCAGCATTTCCCCCCGTCTGAGAGGAATTTGACATTTTTAATTTAGCACAGGATGGTGTGAAGCCGTCTGGAGTCTGGGTGATAAAGTGGGGAAAATGAAACCTATAAGACACAGCAGAGGTGAATTTTGTGTGCAGGAATATCCATCGTGTGTTTTCTGTGGGTGATTTGATGTGGATCTGGATCTTTTCCAGCACCATTTCGAGGAGTGCCAATGGTGTGTACGTTCCATATTTATCATAACATTTGTACCAGAATAGCCCTTCTCACGATGCAATATGTTTCTGCACTATAATAGACATTAATCTGTTCCCACACTTTTAGAACCACTGAACTAATCCAGCAAGTAATCATCATATCTAATCTGATTATTATTTTTTTCCTGAAGCTGTAACAGATTTGTTTTAATGATATTACTGTAATCCTGTTTCATGTAATCTGTTACTCGCCAACCACACTGCCTATTCACACACATATCTTGTAATGAGATTACAGTAATCTATAGTGCCTTTTACTGTATATTGGTTTCCATCTGTCCCTATGGGAAAAGCCGTAGACATTGACTGATTGGACAACAGTGTAAAACAGACAGACTGACAGACTCATTTAGCTAATTTACACTGATTTACTCCTTTGTTTCCACCAGACATCTGCCACACAGCTGGCTCAGAGTGCCGCCGTTTCATTTGGTAAAGCACCTAATACACACACAGACATGCAGACGCACACCATGTGGACCAACACACATACACACACACCAAACACACACCACAGACTCACAATGTGCACACACTTCCATGTTACCTCAACACATGCTGAGAATACTAGGTCGCTGGGTCATTATTTGATAAATTGTATTAATATATCAGTATAATAAAAATGACAATACAAGTTGGCAAAAATGTGACTGTGCAAAATGGTCTCAAAGTTGTTTTACTGCCAAACTTAACGTTTCCATAAACACTTCCCAAATCTTATTACAGCACCAGTCTTAAGATCCAGTTGTCTGCTGTAACTATCTCTTAATCCCTCTGCCCCCATCGCTGGCACAAATCTTACAAACATCTCCCTTGTTAACGACTGATGAGGGAAAATATGTGGGTAATCTCCATTTGAGTCATTTATTTATAGCCACACAAATATGGATATAAAGAACGCAGTTATAGCACATGGATGCATGACACTATGTGGATATTTTGCTTTGTCACCGAAGCACTACCTAACACTACATATGACAAAAAAAAAAGGCATTTAACACTAGAAAAGCCAACTGACGACTGTTTTTAATTAAAGCTGAAATGTCCTTTACTTTTCCTATAGACCCACTTACAGCACAATTCAGTGTTGTTAAACTTTAATATTCTTGATTTTTAGTCTCCTCGCCCCAAATCCACTGGCCTTTCCAGTATCAAGCACGCACACACACACACACACACACACACACGCAATGTGCGTGAAGACACAGACATACACACACGTCCCTTGCGCCTGTGTTTCTGTCACCTTGTCATCAGCAGAGATGCGGCACACTGACACTGTAGATTAAGGCGGGAAATGGAAACCACTGTGACTTATCAACCCACCGGGAATGAGAACTGGAAATCTCTGACCTGGAAAGTGTACGCCTACACTAAACACACAAACCCATCAACGTGTATATATAACATATATACATGCACACACACACACACACACACACGCACATATTCTTTATTACACCCATTTCACCCCAAGGACTGTGGGAGAGTGAGGTTTACTGATTAGCACCATATTTATGAGACTAGAAAAGATATTGTAAAATCTGGTATATGAGTTGCACGGCAGTTACAACAGATTCCAAGGCAATTACCAGAGAAACGGCAAACACTGCACATTCATCAACAGCATTTTGATTAACTAGTTGGTCAATAAAACCCAGCTAATACCTGAATTTCTATACTAAACTATTACTATAATTTCCCTTTCTCAAAGTAACTTCCATGAATACTTGATACAACATCCATCCATCCATCCATCCATCCAAACATCCATCCATCCCCCTGTTTACTACCTCCAGAGTGACACTACAGTACAATCGCCATGGGAACACTAATGAAAAATATGAAGATGCCCTTATTTCCATTTCCTCCCACACACATTCCCCTGGAGGACGACATATTTCTTGCCTTGTTCAATCAAACTCTACTTGGAGAAGATCTACCAAACCCCCACCAGCAGCTCCGCCATGACACTTCCTCATGTCTTTTCCTCCTGTTGTATCTCTTACAGTATTTGTCCTTCTGTCATTCATTATCTCTCTCTCTCTCTCTCTCTGTCTCTCTCTCCCTCTCTCTCGCCCCCCTTCCTTTTCCTGATGCTGAAATCATTACACGTACATGCTCCGAAAACTTTCCCAGGATAAATAACAGTAAAAAAAAAGTATCTGGTACTGGTATCCATCACATATTCGACACTGTGCATCAATTACGTTTTGAATGCATTTCATGTTACATTCTCAATCTTCTATAGTAAATTATTTGGGCTAAACTGGAATTACATTCTACCGCTTAGACCGCTGGTCCTGTTCCATTTCTTCAGTGCAATTTGTAAAAAAAATGTGACAGAATTTCGGCTACTCCTGTAAATTTTGTCCTGCTGTCGCTTCCAGGAGGCTTTTTGTTCACCTGACCTTGGCTGAAAATTTACTAGTGAGATAAAAAAAAAAAAAAATCTATATGAAGGCTATAACATAGACATATTAATACTAGATACGATATTGCCATGAGGGTAAGATGAATCATTGTTGTGGCTTACAGCTAGACAGACAATAGATCCTTGTTTTGTGCTGTTGCACGCACATACAGCCATAGAGATGTGTGTATGTGTGTGTGTGTGTGTGTGTGTGTGTCTTTCTCTTTCTCTTTGTGTGTGTATATGCATGCCTGCGTGTGCATGTGTGTGTGTGTTGGCTGCCATTTTGTTTGCTTTCTAGTTTCAGTCTCAGACTCTCCAGCTTTGTCCTTGCATCCGATGCACTTCTCTTTATTTTCTACAATGACAGAAGTCTTTGATGGATTGCGTAGTTGAACTATTCTGCATATTTCACAACACATTAAATCATTTTGTTCTGAGGCATCACTTCTGTAGGATGAATGCAGTTAGGGGCAGATTTTATAAATATCTATCAGCTTGACAGAGAAATATCTTCTCATTTTTAGCATGTTGGCAAGTCCGCTCTACTGAACATATTCTCATAGTTGCTATCACTGTTCTCTCTTGCTATTACAATCTACACCATCCCTCTTCCCACGGACCAAACACAAGATGATACATTCATATTCAGAGCCAAATTAACCTTGTGAGCAAACATTGCATTTTATACGGCAATAACTGCATTTAAAGGTCATCTCCTGAGACTGCAGTTTAAAACTCGCCATCTGGCCAAAACTAGCACAGTAACGTTGATAGATTGTTGTGAATTGCCCTTGTAAAAATAAATCTACTTAAGTAAAATGACTTAATCGTAAAGGTTACTACGGTTCTTCACTTAGTGTGGCTCTTATCGCTCCGTACAGAAATACACTGAACTGGAATGGACAATATGGGCATTCCTATTTAAGTTAATATACTTGAATATCCATTTGGCTGATGCTGTTAAAATGGCAGAAATAAAATAAAAAGAAAACGATATAAACATATAAAACGATGCTAGTAATATTTTCAAATTTCCACGGCAGCCATTTTAGGGGTAAAAAAAAGAACAACATGGGAGAAGGAAAAGCCTGTTCTATCCACTCTAATTCTATGCTGAGAGTGTTTTTTGCAGGTTTCGACAGATTCTTATCATGGCACTAACATGACACTACCCTTCCAGGAACCGCAGCGAGCCGGGATAATAACAACAATGACACAATATTACACAACAAGCCCAAGTGTCACTACAGCTCCGGCTCTCTCTCTCTCCGCTGAGCAGCTAGCATTAAGTGCTGAGGCGGCATCCCAGTGGCCCACTCTACAAAGAATACCATGCATTATTGACCTGGAGAAGTCGCAGACCCCATCACTTATTCATTTGGCCTCACTGTAACCATCCACATCTGAGAAACACATGGCTGAAGGAGCAGGAGCCGGAGGATCATAACAGTGCAAGCTATCCACTTCAGTGAGGGGGCAACACTTCAAACGCAGCGGTGTTACGGTGAACCTGAACCTTTGAGCAGGTGACCTTTTCATGCCTTTCTTCTCCAGTGTGGCCCTGACTGCAGTCACTGGGGTTGTCAAACGGCCAAATACCGATTTGGGTGAGGTGAGGGAACAGTCAACACATATTATGACATTTTTTCCCCCTTGATTTTAGGGAAACATTGAGAGAAGTGTTGAGATGATTACAGGGAAATATAAAAAATAATGCTTCAGAACGCCATCATTGATTTTAAATAAAAAAGACCACTAGACATATGAAATCACATACCATCTGCTGTGTATAGTCATAAGTTTGGACACACCTGATTGAATGTACTGTGTTTTTCATGATCTTAAAGTCTTATTTTGATCTAAAGGCTTATGCTTAATTGCTTGAAATTAGTTTCTTAGACGAATATAAATAGTGAAGTTGATGCCTATGTATGAATTTCTTTCCAAAGCCTTTCCCTTTCCATTACGGCAAAGGGCGGCCACTTTAAAGAATCTAAAATATAAGATAGGTTTGATTTGTTTAACACTTTTTTGGTCACTGCATAATTCAATTTGTGTTATTTAATCGTTTTTGATGTCTTTACTATTATTCTAAAATGTGGAAAATAGTAAAAATAAAGAAAAATATGGTGTGCCCAAACGTTTGACAGGTAGTATAAAACAGACAAAATCAACTCTACATGGACATATAAAATCATGCAAGCTGCATCTTTCCATTACGGTAAACGAGAGCACATTGGGTGCTATGTTGTCATAGCAACATGTATTGTCAAAATATACTATCCAGGAATTATGCAAAATGTATGAGACATTCACTGCTCCAGGCTGAGCAATATCGTCTGTCCTTGCTGTGAGCGTGCCTGCAGCATGACAACACCATGTTTTGTTTTTACCACTGTGTTCATATAATGTTCCTACTGTATCATACAGAATCATGATTCCTCATTCTATTCGAGCATTCCTACAGTGTAATGAATTTATTTGCAGTCAGAAATGTCTATATTACTATGCAGTATCTATGTTAAAATGCTGTCACACTATTACTGTGCCCAAGTTTCATGGTAGCTATATGGGAATTTGTTGCCTGAATTACCTCTAATTAGCCTAACAGAGGAATTCAAATGCACAAAATTGAGACACTAGTTGTTGCAGAGTCTAAACACAACAGTAAGAAGGGTAGCAACTCTACTAACTGGATGGAAATCCTAAAGAAGCAGTTCAGAGAGCAAAGTTGGCACTCAGACAGAGGGTTATTGTTGGGCGAGTGCAGCGAAAAGAAAAGGCAAGAGGTGCCAAAGCAGTTTCTCAAGCTAGGCAGGCACAATTAATGAAGTGTGAAAGTGTAGACAGCAAGAAGCTTAGCTGGAGAGAATTTTGGAATATAGAGGCATCTAGGATTAAGTTTATTATTGGAGCAACCTATGATGGTCCATGATCACTGCAAAACCTCAAGAAATGGAGAGGTGAAGATAACACACATCCTCTGTGCTCAGACATAGGAGCGTTCAGACATATCCTATCAAGATATATCCTACAAGACATATCAGACATAAAAGACATATCATATCAACTTGTTGTATCCTATAATTATTTGCTGCTGCAGTGCATCACTTTCTCCACAGGCCTTATTAAAGGCTTATCTTTATCTTAACATTTAAATTTACCCTTTGCCAAGATCGATACACTTGCTTTGTAAACAAGTGTAGAAGTGCCTGGCAGCAATAATTAAGAGTTAAGAGAAGATTAAGATAAATACATTGTTAATAGGAGAGAGACATGTGCATCAAATTGTTTTTTTATATATATATAAAGGAGAACAAGTGAAGAAAGATTCTTGCTGAGAAGGCACAAGTTAAGGCAGTCCGGGAGGCAATGTGAGCTGATATAGGCCAGTAACATACAGTCCCACCAGAGACGGTCCGCACCAGCCTAAGTCCTGACCTGGTCCTGTGGTCCAACACTCAGCAGACTGTTTTGTTTTTAAGGCTCACTGCGGAAGATGTGGTCCAAGAGGCACACAAAAGGAAGAAGCTTAGATACACACAACTAGTAAACAAGGCCGGACAGCATGGCTAGAAAATCAGTGTGGAAGTTGGGTCCCACGGCTTTGTCATGTCATGTCATGTCCACTAGCAGTTTAGCCAAAGAGCTAGAGTTTTGAGAGATGGTCAAGCCTTTTGTCAGGCCATTAAGACATCTTCTGAAACATCTGAAAAGAGAAGTCAGTGGATCTGACTGAGCAGAAAGGATCTGCATTTTTTAAATATGTAAAAATACATTTACTGCTTGGTCTAAAACTGGTCCTATACGCAGCCAAAAAGATAAGCATAGACGCAATGTTTCAATGACGTGTATTGCTCAGTCAGATGCAGCACCTTTGCTAAAACAATGTCCTTCCTCAACAGCCTATTTATAATCCTTTGAAGATGGCCTTTGCTGCTGCACTGGCTAATAGAGAACCAGATACCCTGAGGTTGATTTAAGGCTGAACCCCCCTCCTCCCTCCCTATTGGTGCTGCGCTCGCTCCTTATCAGCCGGCTCCCTGCACCTTGGAAACAACTGGAGTGTGAGGCAGCGGAGACAATAGATGGATGGAAACAGGCAACCAGCAGATCAAGGATCTCTCATCAAGGACCTTTCCATGCTGCAGATGGATAAAAACATCGCTTTCTTTCCTCTATTTTTATGTATTAGCACCCATCTGCCGTCTTGTGCCTTTTACGGTCACATTTTTCCTACCATTTGTCAGGAAGAGCAGAGAAAAGACAGTAATAGAAGCAGAAAGGGACCCTCAGCATTGAAACCGTTCCTTTGATGAGGCCATAATTCGGTATTCAAAGCATACCGGGCCAAACATGAGCGCTGCCAACGCCCTTCAACACTTTGCTCACAGTCACCTCTGTGGTCTCCGTGGGTAAAAAGGGGTTGTGGCCGGCTCGTTCGCCCACCCTTGGGAGCACCCGGGGACACGTTTATTAACAGTGTGGCTATTACAGATGACACTCTGGCTGCTAGAGGACCGTGGAGATATGACATTTGACAAGCAAAACACGACCGGGAGGGGCGCCCAGGGGCTGTCAGCGGGGGCGTTGGAGAGAAAATGGGATACAGAGGAACACATGACCAACCTAGCGATTACTGTAGAGGTTCTCTGCAGCCTGTTTTGAATTAGAAGCACAACCTCTCTTTGTTTTACGACGTAATAAAAGTCGGGGCTGAGATGCAAAGGCTCTCTGGGTGAAAAAAATGTGGCAGATGTCCTTTTTATATCTGTAGGTTTGATGGAATCCCAGGCAGGAAATGTTCAACGCAGCCCCAGAGTGCAGAGATACAATTCCTGATGTTTTAGTGATGCTGTGGTAATAGGCTATCAAACCGTTATGCCCTAATCAATATTGATGTCTTTCATTATCCCTTTGGTCATGGCTTTTTGGCATGGTGCATGTTTGTACAGTACGGGATTACAACACCTCATTATGTTGCTTTTACTCAAGAGCAAAGTCCCGTTTGGAGGCTCCATGCAGGAAATCCATTCAGTGAGCGAGATCCCCAGCGGTTTATTTCACAGTCCAGCAGGATACCTGCGGTGCTTTAAAAGGAGTCGCACTTTCTACTTTGTTCATGGACTAAAGCCTCGGTCGCCGGGCCACTTCAGTGTCACATTAGAGCCTGTTAAATATTTGAGAAGTCATAAAAACAAAGACATTAAAAAGCAATTAGGTAGACCCATGGGCCGAGAAATACCTTCTGACAGAATCTGTAGTCACTCATCATAAAAATATCAAATCACCCCTCTGCTGCCTTCTGTATCTGTCCGAGCCGGTGTAGAACTGTAAAAAAGCTAACTGTCCTGAATATCTGATTTGTGTAATTAATGTGTGTGTTGTGAATGTGCAGTAAAACTTACAACAGTGCTATAATGAAATGCATTTAAGTCTGTAACACAAAGAAGGAAATGACTGCACTTTTCTACTGAACAGAACGACCTGAAAGACGAAATTAATGTTTAGATGAAAGAAAGATGAATTTCAGCAATATTTGACGATAAAGAAGTTGTTTTGTTTTGTTCTGGCAAGACAAAATGCATTCAGTTGACAGCGTAGTGGACGTAAATGAAGCTTGTTACCTACAATTGTATGTAAATGACTGTATTCTCCCATATAGCTTCATCTGAACCAGCATCTCCATCATTATTGCATTATTCACTGGCTTCATACCAATAACACACAATTATCAACAATGACAGCCAGAGAGGGGACTACTATGTCTAAGTTGAATGTTGATCAGTCTAATAGAATCAATAATCCTGAAACTTTACTTGAGGCATTGCTCACAGGGCATTTTAAGGCATTATAAGTACATTATGAAAGCATTATAATCAATTTGAGTACATTGTATAATGTACTGTAATACACACAATGTGATAAAATTGTTTGTTAGAGTTTGTACCCTTTGTGTATAGATAATAAATTCATTACATAGTCATAGTAGACTCATAATATGTCATAATGCATGCTATAGTGCTTTATTTTGCATGTAGTTTTCATATTGTAATGCAATAAAAGCACATATACACTTATAATACACTTAAAATGTGTTTATGACACAATGCACTTCAGCTCAGGTGAAACAGTCAGTCAGATATTCACAGATTCCCAGCTCTCCCGTGTTTACCTGCTGTTTAAGGTTTATGTAAAAGCACTGCAGAGGGCAACCTGCACTGACAATCCTGGTCGGCTGCACTGCAGCATCATAAATTACCCAACCCCACTGACAGAGGTAGAGCAACAATATCACCCCCCTAAAAACCACACACACACACACACACACACACTGCTCCATTGATCCTTGAATGAAAACCTTCTCCACACTGTATACAGTATCATGTTTGCAGAAGACTGATATATCCTCAGCCTTATTGTCAAAGCACCTGAACACACAATGCCATGTAACGTAGAGAGCGGAGGACGTATTTGTGTTGACCCGAGCAGATTAATTGGTGACTTTATGCTTCGTTGAGGCGGGGATAAGATGTCTATACATGCTTTTATCCTGGCGGTGAAAGCTTCGGTCAAGTAGGGAAGGCTTACAATTCAATACGGTCATAGCCATCTTTAATTCTATAGTGGAAACGATATGTTTGCTGCTACAGCTCGATGTGAAACTGTAGCAGTCCCCATCATACTCACACACATGCAGATTGTATTCCAAAACAATATCGGATTGCCATAGTGAAAGTGACGCACAAAGCTTATTCTTGGGACATATTTTTAGCAAATTGATGAAAAATTCAACAAGGCCCTGTCTGTAATCTGGAGTTAATCCCAAAACCAGGCAAAATGAAAATATTTGCCCTGGATAGTCTGATCTTTTGAATAGAAGCCAACATCTGTATTTGTAAAGTTGAGGACATTGAGGACATTCATGCCATTTTCTTTTTGCACAAATGTCTTGATCTTATCATCATTCCTTCAAATGATTCAATCTGGCAATCTTTCAGTCTGGTCATTTCTCTCAATCTTATTTACTTTCTCCCTTTCTTCATTTCCCTCCCCCCCTCTCTTTCTCATCACTTCCATTTTCATTTTCTAAATTCCTTTCATCAATCAAAGACTGGTAATCTAACCTCTGAGTGAGAGGGGGGGGTGGGGCAGATGGCAGGAGGACGACAAAGCCTGACAGCACAGTGGCCTCAGAGATGACTCTGTCTCATGAATACGGTTTCAAATGTTTCAACTACTGGAGGAGTTTTTGATTTTCCTCTCCAGAAAAGCCTCAAAAGGGAGAACATCACTTGGAAGATAACACTCTTTAAAGCTGTCACATCACTTGCAAGAAAGGGCAAAATTAAGGCTAGATAAACAAGACTAAATTTAGATGAGTCAAGCTGTCCTCTTGCTTTTTTCAAAGCATTGAAAATGTATTATTGACTACTATTTTGCCCATATCTGGTACCTAATCCCCAATGACTATTTAACAGAACAATGGGACCATGATATCAACCTGACTAGTTTTACAAAAATGTATTTATTAGACTGCTTTCAGAATACTGAAAATTAAAGCTGAAAGAAGAAGAAAAAGTTTCAGTTTATGGTCTCTTTCTATCCTACATGATATCCAGTGCTGCATCATAGTGAGAGGAAATGTAGCTAGTTAATTATTTACATACTGTCAACATACTGTAAATCTCAAGTTCATGTGTACAACGTGGTTCGGTGAGCGAGGAAATGTGCCTCCCTCTCTGCATCGTCACAGCTATACGAGGCCTCGGGAGCGGCCATTTTGTTTCTCTGTGTTTTTGTTTACATGCAGAGTGTCTCAAAGAAAGTGATAGGTTTCCCCGTGGGGGCTGACTGGACACAACAAACACACTCTGTTTCTCCCTGACTTGCTGTTTCCGCTGCCCCTTAACTACTGTATCGCTCTTGTATAGAAACTCCACTGATCATGTAACTTAATCAAAAATGAAATTGGTGTGCATCGACCACATGGCTCACAGGCCAATCACAATCACAAATACTCAAATCTAATATCACTTGCAGGATAAATTAAAAATAAACACTTCAAATAAATTCAGACATGCTACTGAATCTTTAAAAATCAATCCTGTGTTAACCTGTTAAAATAATGACTGCAATATTGCTTTTACTTCATTAATCTGATTCCTTGTCCCTGTTTTTTATCGTCTCTGTATGTTTCCCTCTTCTGTTTTCCATTTGTCTTGCTCTTTTTAACGGATGCCCTTTCAACATGTTTTAACCTCTGCAAAGTGTAAACACCACGCAGCTACTGTAAATGTGCTTTAAACAGAAATAAACCTGAATCTTGAAACTGAAGATGATCTTTTCCCAAGCTTAGAGCCACGTGGGACACTTTGCACAGAGAAAATAAAGACCTTGAAAATGGAGGAATAACCCCATTATGATATCTCCAACAACCAGACATAATCCCTTGTCGTAATCCCAGACAGAATAGCCATGTCTCCCCTGCCTCTGGACCATGAACCCAGAATAGCCTTCACTGTTCGGACAGAAAGAGAGGGGGGGGGGGGGAGAGAGAGAGAGAGAGAGAGAGAGAGAGAGAGAGAGGGAGAGAGAGAACAGCACAGTTCACCACCACAAAATATCACTAGATATCCTCCTAATGCGACAGCAGCAGAACAAGCTCTGCTGAATCCACGAGGACCATTTTGTTTGTCATGCAGCTAAAAATTGAACCGCGACGATGCGGCAATTATTTGGAATATAAGACAGTTAGAAAGAAAGACATTTACATTTTAGGAATTTAGCTGACTCTCTCCTTTCTCTCTCTCTCTCTCTCTCTCTCTCTCTCCTTCTCTCTCTCTCCTTCACTGTCTGTGTCTCTCTGTCCTCTGTTGATCCAGACTCAATTTAAAATGTCTTTTGTGATTCTGAGCCTGGCCTCACTGGCTTGTCAGTGGTTAAGTAGAGAGAAAGATGAGGTTCACTCCAAAATTAGATATCTACCATTTGAAAAAAGCAACTCCTTCTCTTACAAAACGACTGCTAAAACTTATTATGGAATAATACTGAATTTATTAGACAGGTGAAGACCTAACAGGCATTGGGCTTGTTCAATGAGAGTTCCTCAAACTAAGAGTTAGGAAGAACTTGTCTGTATCTGCATTTAATCCAAGACCAATGTGTGAGCGTCATGTGGGTAGGCTATAATATGATGTTAATGTGTATAGTTTGTTATGCATGGACAGACATGTGGTTGGTTCGGGCCTGTTTAGGACTTTTCAAGGTCTACGCTATCTGAGATGGCTTACTATTTTGGTTTGGTATTTAGGCATTATCAGTGTATATTCATCAAACCATAAGATATTGTAAAGGCAATAAAGCTGATTAACAATTCTGAGGAATCTGAATGGTCAAGCTTTTGATAGTCAGAGTTTGATCATCACGTCTTTTGAGACTTTAAGCTCTCTGCTGCCAGTGAGCCCAAATCAGAAATGGAAGAGGTCCTGCTTGATAGAGGAAAAACAAGTGAGAGCTATACCTGCACCAAAACACGCAATGCGCAGCCAGCCAGCCGGCCAGCCAGCCAGCCAGCCGGCCGGCCAGCCAGCCAAGTATTCACAGTCATTGATCTCTACAACCCTTTCGTTTAATTTCACACCAGTGCAGCAGGCAGGGCATAAAACTGCCCCTGTGAAATGAATGACGGCCCGGCTGTTTCTGAGAAAACAATCAGTGGATGGTGATGGTATCGTGAGTCACCATTTATCCAGAGAACAGCCCCTTCACAGTGTGTGTGTGCAGTAGGCCTGACACCCCCCAACCCCCCCAACCCCCTCTCTCTGTGTCTCTCTCTCTCTCTCTCTCCCTCTCTGCAGTCCAAACAGTGGAAACCGCATAAAGGCGATATGGTGTAGCGGTCATGGCAACCGGAGCGTCCCGGGGGGCTTTACTGCGCTCTCCATATAGACTATAGTCCACCTCTATCCTCAATATAAAGCTGTCAGTGTCCAAAACCTGTGTTCTTCCTTTAGATATACAGGTTACATTTCTCTGCTCACTTTGAAAAAGAAGTATAATAACCCTAGAATCAATTTAAAGGGATACTATGCAAATATCAAAGCAAAAGAATATTATAGCCTTGAGATAAACTCACTATTAAGCACCACAGACTTACTCTAAGCCCCTATAGGAATATTCTGGTGATTTTTTTTATTAGGGCATCTTCTGTTCAATTTCTCCTTTAAGTTGTGGCGCAGGATGCAAATGTACTGATTTGAAGTGATGTGGTAAACCTTCAGTCAGCACTGGAGTTATAGCATCTGAAAATGACCATCAACAGTTACACTACCACCCCCTGTCATCACATGTTACACTATCTTCAGGTGCGCCAGAGATCAACACGACCTAAATAGATCATGTGCCGCATCGTCAAACGTCTGGATTCATTCAACAATCACGTCGCCTTTTGCAGTGTTTCAAGTTATTTCTGCATCAGGACCATGAGGCTTGGGTACCACTTCAGCGCACAGCGGCTATTGTGATAGACGGGACGGGACGCCGTTTCATTCAGGGGCGTCAATTCACTAAAACCCTCAGCCACAAAGTCCCTGCATCTGCTGTCATTTACCACCAAGGGGGGGTTAGGGGGGTGTCATAGTGCGGGTTTCACCGCGGTCCTCCCCCGCTCCCTTCTCCCCTCTCCTCGACTCGAGCCCCCGCCCATCGTCCAACCACCACCGATCATTTGTGCCGTCGCCTCGTCACGTAAATATGGCATAAAGATCTCGCCGCTTGTGATGCAAAGCCACTGCGTAAAAAAGAAATAAAGGAAGCGACGCGCTCACGGAGTTGGATCATGCCGCCTCTGCTGTTTATAGAGGCGACCCTCCTCCCGCCGACTTCACCATGGCGCAGTTTACTATTACATGACATTCCCCCAATCAGTCGCAGACGCATCCGCCACAACCTCAGATGCGGGATGTTTCAGACACCTTTCCATTCCAAATCAGCAGGCATGCTATTTTGTTTTTTGTTTTTTGTGTTTTCTGGCTGACATGAGTGCGATAGATTGATTCATGATTCACAATTTTGCTGCGACATCAGCAGTGTACCTGCTGCCTCTTATCAGCTCCGAGGTAGGAGATGAGTCTCCATCACCCACAGGAGTGATTTAAAAAAAAATCCCCCCAAAATATTTGTCTGCAAATGCTTGGCAAAACCCCCCTCCCCGCCCCCCACCTTCCCCCTCAGAAATCCTTTGCAATGCGGGTTTTTTGGATACAGAATCGACTCAAGACGACTCCATCTATTTCACAATGCGTGTTTTACATCTGGGAGGTAAAAGCTTCGAGGCTGTCGCTGTCCAAGGTGCTGAAACGCAGAAAACGCCCACACCTCAAACAGGCATTATAACACACCGCATACAGTGCATCCTTTCAACAATCCACTGCGCGTTTCAGATTTATCACCCAGGGGGTCATGCATTGCCTTTTCTGCCTTCCCTCCTTCCTTCCTTCCTTGCTTCCTTCCCTGGCTCCTTCCTTCCTTTACACCTCTCTTTCCATCAACAGTGCCGCAAAGAATCCAATATATTCCCAATTATGCAGAAATTTTACCACAATGAGAAATATGGGCGTTTGCATCACCATCATCCCGGTTGGCATTGGCGGATAAAAACAGACAAAACGAACGTCCACCGCTAATATCTCACAAATATAAACCACATCTGCTTCATTACATAAAAAAGAATCAAATTAACAAACATGAATGGTACAAACAAGGTAGAAAATGTATTTTTTTTCTCTCCTACCTGTGCCCGTTGTCGGTGTCCCGCAGTCAGTAATAGGGAGGAAATCTCTGCGTATTTCAACAACTAACCGATATCAGCCCCTCTCTGTATATGACTGGGTTGCTGCAAAGGCACTGTGCGTTGGCTGAATCCTCCTCAGTTCTTCTTCAATGGGGTAAAGCAGTGCAGCTCTCGTCAAAGATGGCGGACGCTTTTGACGTCAGCAGCAGCTTTTAATAGATATCTGTCAAAGAGAGAGAGAGAGAGAGAGAGAGAGAGAGAGAGAGAGAGAGAGAGAGAGAGAGAGACTTCTGCAAGTCTTTGTGATAATGTCCAGCTGCGTATGCATGGATAACAGTTCAATGCAACCACTGAATATCTGAATATTTATATTTTGACATGCTGTTGTTGTAAAATGCTTCGTATCCCACTGCAGGCCTGCCATATGCAGCATATACCGTATATAGGATATGGATTATTCATGATTAGATTGATTTATTAATCTATCAACACAGGCCTGCTGGTTTATCCAGGACCATCCTGGTTTGAGGCATCCAGATTTTCAGACAAAATCCCTTTAAAATACTATGTTCCAGTTTTCTGGTTTAAACCACTTATCCTAATAAATGTTATGTCATTGTGGTCCCAAACAGAAAATGTGCCCATGTCTCTAAAAGCAGCCGAGGCACAGTCACAGTGTTCACAGAGTTGGTGTCTCATTCACTATCAGTGGAGCAGATGATATGTCATGTCATGTTTTAGAGGGTGGGGGATTGGAGGGAGCTTGTTCATGTTAATAAATTAAGACAGTCCAAGATAGTAGGCTATGAATAAAGTATAGCTTGTGTGTTAATCATATGCAAGAGCCATAAAACAACACCTTTTTGGTGCTATGACACTTAGAAAGATTGTTAAATCACGCTGTAGCCTAATGGTTTTCCACTGAACCTTTATGGTGCTTCATACAATGTGTAGTTTAAGCCAAGCAATGTGATTGGTCAAAGTGTTCCAACCAGCATGACTAGCCATGCTTTATTGGTTGGTATGACAACTCCCGTGGTTACAAAGAGGCTAGTTAGTGATTTTTTTTCGCTTTCTCCTGTTTTTTATAATAAAGTAAGTACTTGGAAGAAAACATTTTGACAGTATGCGTGTGTTGGTAGCCATTGTATAAAATCTCTCTCTCTCTACTGTCTCCAATAACCTTGAGGATGTTATTTACTGTGATGCTGACAGTTTTTAATCCAGACTCAGGCAGATGTAGAGACCGCTTCACCACCAAACAGTTTTAACACTTTTGTTAATCTGTTGGAGTTAAGAAACTCTCAAAATCATGTTCCGTTCAATATTGAACAATCAGCTGCTACATAGAACCGGTAAATGGTTCTTCAAATCTTGATGGTTCTATAAAGCACTATTTAGCCCACAAGGAACATCTGAATTTTTCTTTTTTTACAGTGTGGGCCAGTTTAAAGGGCGAGGACTTTCAAACTTTTCTCTCTCTCTCTCTGGGGAGAGAAGTCTTTTTTCTCATCGCCTAAAAGTGATTTCCCAAACTGGTGAGTAGTTTTATCTTAACTTCTGTTATCAGTTTCTCTACAGTAATTTGGGGCTGCACTTTGAGCTTCCCATGACCCAGCTCTGAGTCCTGACCCGGGCTTTGAGAAATACAGCATAGATCTCCACTTCTTGTAGTGTAACTATGTCAGTAGAAAATTGTCTAGATAAAACTTGCCATTCATCACATTTTCTCTCAGGTACTG
Source organism: Centroberyx affinis (assembly GCF_046629955.1). Taxonomy (NCBI): domain Eukaryota; kingdom Metazoa; phylum Chordata; class Actinopteri; order Beryciformes; family Berycidae; genus Centroberyx; species Centroberyx affinis. Next base: position 55,852 of record NW_027280009.1, read on the forward strand.
GAGGGCAACCGGCAGCCTGACCTTGTGCAGAAGCAATCAGTTGTGTGTTTGTCACTCAGCTGAAAGCATTATTTCTTTCTTGCACCCTTGACCTGCGTGGCAGCAACCTTATTGTATGAACACACACATGAACACTGGTATTTGCATACACACACACACACACACACGAAAACACACTGATGCTCAGAAACACAAACACTCACACTGATATATACCCACACATAGAAATCCACAAAGGTACATACAGTACAATTGTATGTGTACATACACACACACACACACACACACACACACACACACACCCACACACATTCACATGCATTCTACATCTTACAGACAATCACAGCTACAGATGAAAAACGCTAATTGATTAACACACGGATTATGACTGGAGTCTTGCGTTTCTGATCAATCGCTAAGGTAAAAAAATCAATAGAATAAATGATTGATGCTTCCTTATGAGGTCCACGGTGAATTGTCTGTGGATTCAGCAGCGTGGGAACGTCCTCCTCTCTTTTCCCCAGCCGCTCCTCTGCTTGGCACTGTAACAAATGTGTCTTCAATTGCTCTGAAGCGAACCTGTCTCCTAAATTAATGATAATGATAACTCTGCATGAAAAATCCATTTGGAGAGGAGAGCTAGAGGAGAAGAAAGGAGAGGAGTGTGTGTGTGTGTGTGTGTGTGTGTGTGTGTATGTGTGTGTGTGTGTGGAGAAAGAGAGAGAGTGATAAAAAGTCTCTGCAGGTCCCTTATTCATTCACCCACCTCTAAAACAATATTGCAGGAGTATAACTAACCACATTATGAATGGACTGAAGAGGCAGCTTGTGGTTTCTGTTTAACAGATAGACAATAGAAACCGTGCAGGACCGGGTTTTAGAGTAAGAGTGGTTCCCAGACTGCGGTCCAGGGATCTCCAGTGGTCCTAGAGGGGGTTCCAGAGGGACCCCAGTAAAATGAATAGTTTAATTTCACTATTATTTCACTAACTAGACAATAGGCAATCAACAATTACACAATTAGAGAGTGTATAAGGATGACTGTTTTGATCTTAGGTTGCATTTTCTCCACTGTTATGGAATTTTATACTAAATAGCTTCAAAAATCTTCTCAGATGGGTTTCCTTAGGACAGACTTTTATCAAATGGGGGTTTGCGGTCTAATGCGTACTGTATCTATTTCCTATAGCCTTGACGTGAAATAATTTGGCTACCCCTGCAGAAAGAGCTTGCATTACAGTAATCCAATCACAAAAAATGATCACTGTAATATACTATAGCTATTGTGAAAGCACAGTGAACATAGGATACATACTTTTGAAAAATGTGTGAACAAATTTGAAAGAAAAGGCACTGAGATTGTGAGATTGGACACAAACATAATCATGTAACATGATAATTACACTATTTAAAGTACAGTCCATAAATTGGAATAAATAAAAAATCTTAGATTAATTGCATTTCTACAGATTTTGGAAGTGAAATACTACAAAAACAACTGTTACTGAGATTGCATTATCAATGCATTACTATGCATTACTAATTGTAATTTTAAGTAGGGTTCGACAATGTGGGTTTTTGAATACAGATACCAATATTTTTGGATTGATGCTGCTGATATTTTATGCCAATATTCAATATCTTTAAATACTTTCATTTTCATTCAAAAAAAAGTCTTCAGTTTTCCTCCAGGATGTTATTCCCGTCCGGGTGGAAAATCCTCTGAAACAGCTTTCAGACCATCATGTGACACTAAAACTCTCCAGTGAAACCCAGACTAATGAAATTTCATTAGAGTTGGCAGATACATTAGGCCTTTTAAAGGAAGAATTAATTTACAATCAACATTACTGAAAAATTAAACAAATGAATACGTTGTGCTAATAAAATACAGTTTCACTGCAGGTTTTATGGACTGTTTTTATGTAGCTGTGATCAGGGAGGAACCTCCATCTTATCAGCAGGGGAACACACTGACTGGCTAATATCTGGTATTTAATAAAAAGCCAATATCGACAAACCAATACATCTATATCCACATCTAACCCTAACTTTGAGCAGTTCCTCAGTATTCTGTAATGGCTTACATTTTGAAAGCTGCCTTCCCAATTCTGGTACAATTTTCCATTAATATTAAACTCAAGTAATCTGTTTTTGAAATGGTGCCTGTAAACAAAACTACTTTAGAGCTTCAGTATTATTCAAAATATTCTGTTTATTTTCATGTATTGGTATATTTGTGATTGGTTTATTCGAAATAAGGCCTAGATATGGGGTATTATGTGAAACACATGACATTCATTGATAATACAGAGTTAGTTGGTCTTTTATAATATTATAGCCTAATAATAATATTATAGACTAATATTGTTTCTCATCTCTCACAATCTAAGGATTAATTCATCATTCTCTTGTTTAATCTAAATACATGAAAATAAAACATGGATTCAGTGGTTGGTTGGCTTGTTTACTGACTGACTGATTGATTGATTGATTCATTGATTCATTCATTCATTCATTTGTTTTCGTAGTAAAAGTATCTCATGCATAAATGCTATGAATGAATGGAATTTTATTTTTGTGTCATGCCAAATTAATGGCCCATCCCACATGAAATTACATGACAAGCAAAAAGTCGCCCCTCCCCCCCAGCACAAACCCCATGACTACACAGGTTACAACTTCCATAATACTGTTTTATGTGGATAACGCATAATTATTACACACAGAAGAAGGCAATACAAAATAAATTACTAATTTCCGCATTTCCCATGCCTTCTCTAAATAATAAGCAAATAAAAATGTTTCATTTTCAAAAAGCCAACTACAGTTTTCAGGATCTTCCATAGCCAAAAAAATCAATGTCCCCTTTTATGTTACTGAATAGAGCCTTTCTCTGTGTATAATACTGTAAAAAGAACAATACAACATAAAATGGATTTCATCCTCAGTAACATTTAAATCACACATATGCTTTATTTGATGTTTTGTCAGTGACTAGATAGAATAGAACAGAATAGAATAGAATAGAATAGAATAGAATAGAATAGAATAGAATAGAATAGAATAGAATAGAATAGTATAGAATAGAATAGATTATATTATATTAGAATAGAATAGAATTGAATAGAATGGAACTATTCAGCCCCAGATTGTGTATAGTATGGGTTTTTCTGTTTTGTCAGTGACCAGATAGAATAGAATAGAATAGAATAGAATAGAATAGAACTATTCAGCCCAGGATTGTGTATAGTATGGTTCAACTGTATTCATTTTTTAATGTATCGGTTTTATCACTGAATATGTCCTCCGGTGACTCAGCATATTCATCCACAAAATCTGCTGTTCCCTTTATCCGGCTACAAGACCCAGACTACAGAGAGAATATTACTGAATGTGAGAATTTATTCATGTTAATCCCATTCATATATGTTATTCCTATTATTCCTATTCGAGAATATGAATATGAATGAATATTTTTAATTCTCTGGCAGGGTTATCGGTTGTCTGAACCAGGCGATGTTGCCAGAAAATCCCCCTAAGTGCCTGAGTCACTTTTGCTGTAGTCATCTTTCCAAATTCATTCTCCACAGAGCAGCTTCAGATTGAACAATTTGATGACATCTTAATACTTCAGATTCAAGATTTAGCTCTCCGGTTTCTGGGTTTGGAGTGAATTGTTCATGCTCCCAAATACTGAATGTCTTATACCAAAAAGAATATGAATTCTTAAACTGAGTGGCATTCCCTATAGTTATCCTACCAAGTACACTGTTTGAGTGTGTTGGCACAGAGCACAAAAATCACTTATTTGCATTGTGTGCCATGCTACAGATCATTCAAATGAAGACAGAGGGGGAGAAACAAAGTGGAATTACTGTCCTGAACAAGTTATCCTTTCTTCACTTTTCTTTCTTTCTCTCCTTTTCTTTTCATCCACCAAAGCTTGTCGTATTTTCACATTTCACAGAGATTAAAGAGAATGTCTAACTTTTCAAAAGAGGCCTTTGAAGTCAGAGTGGTATTTGCAGGGAGGTGTTTCTGTGTGTGTGTGTGTGTGTGAGTGTGAGTGCGTGTAGCATCTTGAGAGCTTGACTTAGTGGTGCTTCGTCTCACGGTCAAAGAGCAAAACACAGCAAGTGGAGGAGAAGATTAGCTGCAGCATTATCAACTGTGTACCAGACAAGCCGGTGCACTCTGATCTCTCTCTCACTCTGACTGATTTCACTCCTAATTAAACTTCACAGGGAAGGTGGGAAGCTGGAGGGATGCAGGGAGGGTGCTGGGGGAGTGGGGGTGAACTGTGAAAGAGTGACGAAGCGAAAAAAAAAAAAAAAAAAGGTGTGAAAGATTGAGAGAAGGAGAGAGGAAAAATAGACTGAGACAGAAGTATAAGATAAAAGATTAGGATAGGCAGAGGGAACAAGAGATGGATAGACAGAGAGCGAACGCATTCTGTAAGATTTACAGAGAGGGAGTTGACGAGTGTGTGTGTGTGTGTGTGTGTGTGTATGTGTGTGTGTGTGAGAGAGAGAGCGAGAGAGACAGGGCAGGATGAGAGATGCAGCTCGGTGTGGGGGAGGGTGCTGCAGCAGCAGCAGCAGCCTTGCTGTGACTCAGCACTAAAATCTGCCCCTCTCTCTCTCTCTCTCTCTCTCTCTCTCTCTCTCCCTCTCTCTCTGTCTTCGCTCTGCCTAATATCAGCCCTTAGTCATCCTACCAAACACACTATTAGACCGTTTCTCATCACTGGGAAAGCTTGTCACGACACGGCGTCCTGTGTGATTAGGCTGTCGTGTTGAAAAGGTCTTCTTAAGATCAACATTCAGTCTGGTTAAGCTCCCACGTATTTTTGATGTACACAAAATAGCAGTGAGTGTGTTTAAATGTTGGCTTTTTCCTGCATAAAGGTGGAAGGTCTCATTCAGAAAAAGCTGTGTTTATCTTTCTTTTCCTACTCACTAATATCACAGCATACATGACTACCGTAAATACACTATTCCAGATAACCCTGTGGATACTGTGGTTAGGGTCTGGTCTGTTCTGTTCTGATGTGTTCTGTTCTGATGTGTTCTGATGTGGTCTGATGTGTTCTGTTCTGTTCTGATGTGTTCTGATGTGTTCTATTGTGTTCTATTGTGTTCTGTTCTGTTCTACTCTTTTCTGTTGTTCTGTTGTTCTGTTGTGTTCTGTTGTGTTCTGTTCTGTACTGTTCTGTTCTGTTCTGATGTGTTCTGATGTGTTCTATTGTGTTCTATTGTGTTCTGTTCTGTTCTGCTCTACTTTGTTCTGTTCTGTTGTGTTCTGTTCTGTTCTACTCTGTTCTGTTGTTCTGTTGTGTTCTGGTCTGTTCTGTTCTGATGTGTTCTATTGTGTTCTATTGTGTTCTGTTCTGTTGTGTGACGTTGTCTTGCATGCATTGAGTTGCGCTACGTTGCGTTGCGTTGAGTTGCGATAGTCTTTTCTATTTAGATCTGTTCTGTTCTCTTCTGTTCTGTTCTGTTCTTTTCTGTTCTGTTCTGTTCCTTTTCCTTCTCTTATGCTCTGTTATGTTATGTTCCATTCTTTTTAACTCTATTTATGAATGTTACATTACATTGCGTTACATTACTTTACATTTAGATTGCATTGCGTTGCAGTGTTGTCTGTTCACGTTTCCCGTTCTGTTCTGTTTGTTTATTTGATGCTGCATTGCATTTTGTGGCATATTATGTTATGTTAGGTTTTGTGCTACTTTATGTTATGTTGCATTGTCTTGCCTTGCGTTACATTATATTACCTTAGGGTACATTACATTACACACACACACACACACACACACACTCGTCAACTCCCTCTCTGTAAATCTTACAGAATGCGTTCGCTCTCTGTCTATCCATCTCTTGTTCCCTCTGCCTATCCTAATCTTTTATGTGGAAACTGAGCTTTCCCATACTGCAAAACCAACAGTAAAGCCTATATGCCTTAGTATCCCAACTAACAGTGCTATTGTATATCCTGAATGTCTTGTTTGGGTTTCTTAGAACTAGAATAAGACTTTTGTAATAGGTGGTTTTCATGCACCACCTTCAAAAATGTAATACTTGAGTATCCTGAATAACAGCAGTTTATTGGTGTGCCTGTAAATACTTGCAGCGTCTATTTTTGTAAACACAAATCCACGGTCAAACAAGGTGACTCACAACAATTCCCTGCATTCCCTCCTTTTTAGCATTCTGTGTTTCATTCGTTCTGGTTGCTTTTACCTACAGGGCCGCTGTGTTGTTTTGTCTTTTCAGAGGCACTGAGCTGTGAGCGAATGTGCATCAACAAAGCCGTGCAAGAAGAATAGCTTTCGGTCTCATCCAGCCCACTGGGGAGAGTGATATTCAATCTGATAATTGAGGTATTGATAGATCGGCAGTGAGTGGCGACGTTGATAAGTGTGGGACTGAAGGTCTTGTATCCGATGGTGGGGATGGTTGTCAGAGGGAGAATCGATCCGCATCGATCTGTGACTCTACACCTCACTGGACTCCTTTTTTTCTTTTCTTCTTTTCTCTTTTCTTTTCTTTTCTCTTCCTTTGCTTTTCTTTAATTTTCTTTCTTGTCTTCTTCTTGTCTTCTTCTCTTCTCTTCTCTTCTCTTCTCTTCTCTTCTCTTCTCTTCT
>NW_027280009.1:65000-70000 GCF_046629955.1 Centroberyx affinis
CTACAATGTAGGAATAAGCTAGAAATAAATCGTGACATATACCAGGAGGGATGAATTGCGCTGTACATGCATACTTGTAGCTCTTCGAACCAAACAAGAAACACATCAAACACAACAAAACAACACAAATCAAACCGCAGGGATAATAATGATGACTGGTCTCTAATGCTCATATACAGAATTAGCTGAGCTTTGATGAATGGGTGTTTGTGGTTCAAACAGATGTGTCACTCCTTATGAATTAGCGATGAGAAACAGAGTGGCTCATAGCAAAAAGGACGGGGATTATTCATCATCAGTGGATAGGCAGCAGGTGTGACATGGCACAATTCGTGGCTGGTACAATGCAGGAGCAGGAGTCCACCACCCCTATACCACACACACACACACACACACACATAAACCATAACCCCTCTAAAATGCATCGCAGACAAACCCAAAAAGAAGCCTGGTGCAATTGTGGTAAGTTACTATTTGGCAGACGCTGATGCAGCTAATAAGGGAAAAGTGTAGGTGTTGGCTAGCTGTGGGGTGCCTGAAAACAACAAGGCGCTCTGAAACAACTTCGCCCGCGGGTGCCAGATTAGTTTGGGACAGCGGGGCGCCAGGTATCAGAAGACAGAGTCCCAGCCCTGGAGGAGAATAAGGATAATGGGAGAGAGAGAGAGAGAGAGAGACAGAGAGTCAAGCAAAGACAGACAGAGAGAAGGATAAACACACAGACTGAGGAGACACTGGTGAGAAAGAGAGGGAGAGAGAAAGAGAGCGAGAAAGAGAGAGAGAGAGAGAGAGAGAGAGAGAGAGAGATGGGGTCTAAGAAGTGAAAGAAGGGGGGAGGGCAGAGAGTCTCCACTGCAGTGAAACAGAGCACCTGTACCCCAAAAAGGCTGACTCTCCCCCGCTTTCTCCTCTCCTCTCCTTTCTCCTCTCCTCTCCTCTCCCTCCCCTCTCCTCCTCCTCTCCTCCTCTCTCCTCCTCCTCTCCTCTCCTCCCCTTTTCTCTCCTCTCCTCTCCTCCTGATCGATTCAGTGGTGCAGCAGCAGCAGCAGCACAAAACTCTGACAAAAAAAAAAGAAAAGAAACACAGCTCCTCCTCAGGCTCTGCAGTGGCTGCCTGGGTTTGGGAAAACACCCCTGTTTTTTTCACTCCTGCACCCGCTTCCACCCCTCCTTCATCTCTTCATCAAAATGAGCATCCTGTCCCTGTCACCCCTTTTCCATCCGTCCTTCCCTCACATTCTCCATTCTCTCTCTTTCTCTATTTGCATTGCCCATTTTTCTTAAGACCCCTCTTCTCCACCTCACCTTCAGCATCTATCTATCTATCTATCTATCTATCTATCTGCTGGTTTACCTTTCTCTCTCTCACACACTGTATACACAATGTCACTCCCTCACCTTCAACTCAGTCTCTCCCTTCTTCACCTTAAACCCAAACCTCTTCCCCTCCTCTCTCTCTTTCTCCCTCTTCCTCTCTGTTGCTCCTGTCTTTCTCCTTTTCTCACCTTAATCCTGTACTTTCCCCTTTGTGTCTGACTTGAAAAACAATGCCTTCCTCTCCCTCGACCTAGCGCGACCCCCATGCGGATCTTCCCTCTTTCTTAGTCACCTCACCTCTCTCCTCCTCCTCCTCCTGCTTTCTTCACTTCAGCTCCTCTCTCTATCCTCTACCAAACCTTCACTGTTTTTCTTCTTCTTCACCTTGCAGCGTCTCCCTCGATTCCCAGCATCAGGAGCATCTGAATGTTTAGGGTGTTTGGTGTTCAGTTAATGGATATTTTTTTTCCTCATTTCTATTCTGGCTGCAGCGCCACCGCTATTCTGTGCAGCTGCAGCATCATTAGCACACAGTGAAAGAATACAGTTAAGAATGATAAATGTGACGTGCACAGCTTTAAGGGAAATAATGTTAATGAGAAATAAAATCACATGTGACAAAAAAAAAAGGAGGGAGAAAGGAAGGATAGAGACGCAGGCTCTTCTTCAGAGTCCTTGTTTGGCCCCACAATGTTTTTTCATTCAGACGGAAGATAAATGCATCACTGAGAGAGACAGAAAAAGAGCAAGAAAGAGAGAGAAGAGAGAGTGTTTCTTCCAAAATGAGATATCCATCATTTAAAATATATAAATGCTGACATGTAAGTAAAACTAGAGATTAGTATCTCTAGTATGATTATTATGATTATTGGAGTTATTACCTATCTTGAGATCTTACCATATGAAACAGTAACACTTAAGAGGCTTTAACTATTTTTGTTTTTGAAATGTTAAACAATGAACATTAGGTATGCGAGGTATAACTCGCTTCCAATCAGTTCTCGATGCGTGATGTGCGGCAGGATGATTGTAAAAGTTGATCTCTCTGCTCGTTGTTGCCCTCCTCTTTTACATAACATTAATCTGTATTATTTATAAGCTTATCAGAAAAGCCTGCTGACAATTCCTTATATAACATTCATATTTCATGACTGTGTTTCCTGCTTGAAGTTTGATTAAATTGTCTCTGTTGCTCAGGAGTCCAACTACTGGTGAGAGATTGGCCACAGAGGAGGCCTTCGTCAACAGGGAGGGTGTGTTTGTGTGTAAATGTATGTGTGTGTGTGTGTGTGTGTGTGTGTGTGTGCGTGTGTGTGCGTGTGTGTGTGTGACTCTGAGAGCCCATCTCTCCTTCTCCTTTTCTTCTGAAGGACTGAAGGAGACAGTTTGGGGAGGCAGCAGCTGATACTGCAGTATAAAACAGAGCCAAATGCAAACACAACAGCTTGACTGAGACAAACTTTTCTCTGTCATTGCAGCTTGGCGTTCTGAATGTTAATCACTTAATATAAAAATAATAAATAATGCGCAATTGTTGCAGTAAATAGTTTTTAAAGGGATAATTGAGAAGTGCATAATTTTATTCTATTAATATACAATACTATAAACCTCATATAAGTATTAATACAATATCATAATATAAAATTATTCACAACAGTTACAGTAGCCTACATGCAATTGTAACATTAAAAATGGATACCTTGACATTTATATTTTAGTTTTTCAGTCACAACCCATGTTACATTAGCTGGGTTTTTGCAAATAATGAATGATAATGAATTAAAAAAGCTGATTGGAAATGGCAAAATTTTATAAAATGTCTTCAATATCGCAAAAAAAGTTTTTACACTTGCTTGAACCGTGAAATGTTGTGTGGCAAATAGTAATGGAAATGCATTCGTTTAATAAATAATGATGTAGGCTTGGGATGATCAGCCTGACAATTGGTTTTCATTGCACAACAGCTCAAAAGTGGTTTTGGATGCTCTGAAATGTTTTCTGTCCACCCCGACCTCCCAGAAATACCAGACCATGTCACTCCCACATATCTCCCACATCCTTGTTTTCATCTTCAGATGAAAGCATGAAATATCTGCTGACACTAACGAACAATAACAACTTGCCCAACACTAATAAATTGTTTAATGATTCTTTCCACTTTTTTTTTTTTTTTTTGACGTTCAGGAAGTTTATTTATTCGCCTCAACCCGGCTGATGGAAACGCACCTAATTCGGATTTTATTTTTTGTGATGTTTCAAAAGCTTGCGTAAAAGTCGCTTGACAGTTGTATGAAAGTATAGCGTGACTGTTGAGAAAAAAATGTATGTACTGTATTGATACTTATATGTTAATATTCCTTGCTGAAAGCAGTTATGCTGAGGTATCCCTTACAAAAACTGTCTCAACATCGAAGTGTCTTAAGTTAAAAATTGATGCATTTATGGTTCTGTAATAGCATGTTTCTATAAGTGATATTAGCCACCATTTGGAAACAATGACAGTCAGATTGAAACTTATCTGATGATCTTTCTCAGTTAAGCCCTTTTGAAATCATAAAGCTGCAACACCAACACGCTTGAATTCATTCTGTTCTACGTGGGAAATATCGGCAGTAGGAAACTGCAGCTGTAACCTATCCTCCGAGATATATCTCTTTTTGGTCTCTTTCCCAAGTATTGGTCTGTTTGTCTGAGCCAAGACCCAGTCCTCTGTTTACCACCCAGCGATATTGGTCTCACTATGAAATTCAAATCAATATCCTCATAATAAAAGTCCCAGGCCTGCAGCAAATTGGAATCTATAGCTGGGAAAGCTAAAGAGATCTATGGCACTGCCAAGGCTGCCCTAATGAATGATGAATCACTGCAATACACACACACACACACACACACACACACACACACACACACACACACACACACAGACACACCCACACAGGTACATAAGAACACACCAACAGACAAACAGACATGCAGACAGAAAAAAATAATCACATGTGAACACACACACACACACACACACACACACACACACTTATGCGCGCACACACATCTACACACGCACACACACACACAGTCCTCTTGTGTCAGATGCAGTCAGTCAAGCTGGCGTGAAACATGACTCCCTCATCAATAATGGATGGTAAACCAGGATCTGTACAACACTGCCATTGTTTTACCAGACGCAGCATTTCCATACTCTCTGCTACTGTGTTTACAGTTATTGTCTCTTTGGGAAACAGATACACCTCCACTGGATCCAGTTCACAGCGAATACAGGTGGTGGATTTCCTCCAAACCTCAAACAGTGAAGAAATGTTGTCATCCACTCTATTACGATATGGATATGTGCTCTATTCAGTCGGTAATTCATCTGATTGAATTGCAAATGAATGCACAAATGAATTGAAAGTGACGCGGCCGTTTGACTTTCAAAATGATTGTTTCCATACTGCAGTTACTGTGATTACAGTTGCTGCCTCTTTGGAGAACACACACACTGGAAACACAGCAGTGTGTGTAATATCTCTATCACAGAATACCTTGTGCATGCATGTATATGTGTGTGTGTGTGTGCGTGCATGTGAGTGTCTGTGTGTGTATGTATTTTCATGCTTGTTAAAGGAGACAGAGTGTGTGGAGTGTCATATGTGTGTATCTATGTTATACTTAATATAAATAAT
>NW_027280009.1:72500-80000 GCF_046629955.1 Centroberyx affinis
CAAGTTTTCTGTTCACCCAGCTTTGTACATAAACAACCAAATCCCTGCATTGCTAAGTTTGCCAAACAGCGCCACACACAGGTTTCAATGTGGAACTGCATCTGGATGGAGAGCGGCTAATTTTCTGGCAGCAGCTTGATATTTTGCAGTCGGTTCCAGAAACATGGAGGACGAGCGGTACTGAAATTAAACACCCCAGCATCAAAGAGGCCTGGTGGCATTCACAGGCTTATTGTGTGAGTGTGTGTGTGTGTGTGTGTGTGAGTTTGAAGAGTATGAAAGAAGGAAGGAGACTGGACTGACAGTGTGTGTCTGTGTGTGTGTGTGTGTGTGTGTGTGTGTGCGTGTGTATGTGTGTGTGTGTGCGCATTTGGCATGAGGAGCGTCTGGCTGCATATATTTTGTGCATGCACACTTGAATGTGTGTGGTTGCGTGTGTGTATGAGTGTGTGTGTGTGTGTGTGTCAGCAATACACATGCTTGTATACTAATTTGTCTAGAAAGAACAACATAAAGAAAGAAAGGGAGAGAAAGAAAAAGAAAGAAAGAGAGACAGATAAAGAAATAGTACCTATGCGTTTGTGACATACAGTATGTGGGTCTGTATGGACCTGAGGAGTGGCTTGCTGCCCAGCGAGCCTGACAGACGGGAAGAAGGGACAAGAAGAGCTGGCACACCGGACACCAACAACAACCTCCTGTCTTCATTTCTCTCGCTGCGGGTCCAGACGCTCCACTGCAGAGGAAAGGGACGGCTTGTAAACTACAGACTGTCTGTGTTTCCCCTGTAAGTCCTGGCAGCAGTGGTGTTTGGGCACATCTGTCCCCGATCTGGTCCCAGTTTTGGTTCACGTGCAGGCTGCCACACTAAAACTGCTTTTCTGTGGTTACTTAATTTCCACGAAGGTGATGAATTCTAAATTCTAATTCTAATTGACCCTATTAGCTGCTTGGCATATTTTATTAAGTTACGCAGAGCGAGGGTAATGGTTGATGAACTTATGACACAGCCTAATTTCAGTTGGTCTATCAGATAAAATATTTAACTTTCATGGCCGTGTGGTGCTGGGAAGCAGAGGATTCAGGGTTCAAAACTATTAACTATTGCATAGTTCTAATCCAGAATCCATGTCCTTCTTATTCATATTACCTTGCCATTCTTTGATGGTTTTTATAAGCCATCCTCCCCCCATGGTCACTGTGTGTTAGCATGATGAGGTGTAGATAAATAGTCCTGCTGTTAAATAGATGTGTAGACATTTATGATTTTAGTCTGTTTTCCTTCCCTAGACACCTGTCACAATATGGAGGAAAACTGACAGTATTAATACTTGAGTTTAGTAAAAATTGTTTGTTTGTATTGTTAGAATTCCTAATTAAATACCAATGGGTATAGCTAGCTACAAGCTAGCTCAAGCTAACACTGACTTGCAGCTAGCAGTTTTCACTGGTGTTAAAAAATAAATCAGGGTTTCAGAAAGCCAAATCTAAGACTTTTTAAGACCTTTTTAATGCTACATGGAATCATATATTTATATTTTTAAATCAATAAATAATTCTAAGTAGCATTACAAATTAAGACCAATTTATCGACCAATATATAGAAAAATGCAGGTAAAAAACAGACTATTTATGATTGAACATAGCTAATGCAAGTTCTGAAACTATAAATGAGCAGCATAAGAAAAAGGACACCAGGAAATTAGAGGTTTAGCGACACTCCACTGTCCCACTGTGTTTATTAAAGCAGATGCAATGAAAACAAAGCATGTTTGGCATACTGTATTAACCCTAAATATCACTGAATGTGAACAATCTGGCAATAAAACAATAAATCTAATTTTATAGTTGCATCAAAATGAAACAGAAAATATTAAATGTATTAAATGTAAGACCTTATGACATTTTAATGCTTTTTAAGCCCTACATTTAGGATAGAGGCTATATGAATTTAGGTTAGCTGGAGGACAGATACTAAATCCAGTGTCCACAATTGTGACAAGTGGCCAGTAAAGAAAAGTAACCGACTATGATTCAAAATGTCAGAGTATCTCTCTCCACCTGTCCTTCCAGTCTACTCTGTGGTTTTTGCCAGCTCCAGCGACTTCCTCTGGATGTTCTGACTGAAAGGCATCATGAGGTCTTCAAAGTCCACGTCGAAGGAGAGGCGCCGTCTCCGTCTCTCCAGCTTTGACAACAGCTGGCTGGTGGTGGGCGGCTTCCCCCACACCTGAGACAGAGGGAGGGAGAGACAGAGACAGAGACAGAGAGAGACAGAGAGAGACAGAGAGAGACAGAGAGAGGCAGTTTCAAGGTGAGTGATCAAGAAAAAAAACAACAACCAAATTGACATGACATGACACCTATGGTTTCAAATTAACAGTAAAATATGACAACCAAAACAAAACTTCTAACAGAAATCTACAGGTACTAAAGATTGCTCAACTTGCCATAGGTATATTAAATAGGGAGCACCAGGGTCTCATAAGAATCCCTGATAATTATTGTTATATACATACCCTAAAATGTACATGCATTTAACATTAGACCTAAAACTGATTTAAAATCTGTATCCATACATGGGGTATGCAATTAATAATTTGTGCTCTAAGCGGATGCCATCCCTTTTCACCCCCCTTCTCCTAGTCTCTCCTTGATTAAAGCAACCTAAAAAAGAATGATGCCTACCGTTTTTGGCACAAAGCTGATATCCACAGCGTTGGTTTTCCCAGCAGTGATCCTGGTGTTATGCAGGATGACGCTCTCTGGCCCCTTCTGCGAGGGAGTCTTCCCTCCTGTTGCAGTTGCTGTGTCGGCGGGTGCCGGGGTTTCTAGAGCGATGCCCTGTGAAGGAAATCACCATAACAACAAGGTGAGAAACACAACAGAGAACCAGTGTCAGAATCCAAATTCAGAGTCGTCTCATTTTAGCCCTCTACTTAACACACCAGCCAGAGACAGCGAGAATAATACCCAGATTTAGTCCACATTGCCTTCAAAGTGCAAATGTAAAATGTGTCACATACTGTATAAGATTAAAGTTATGACCTTTCTGTTTTTTTTTTAAATAGTTCACTGTAGAGAGATACAGGAAGGAGAGGAGGACGACATGCAACAACAATCCCAAGCTGGAATCGAACCTGGGATGATTCACACTTGATCATGGGGTGTACAGAACAGTAAATGTCATATCAAAACACTGTGTAAATGTCTTTTAGTAAAAAAACAGCATTTGGATTTGAATCTATTCTAGAAAGTACTGTAAGCCAAATACAAGTTACAAAATTGGCAAAAGTAATTAAATACATATTTGCATTGAATGCATTGAATTAAAATACCTCCCATACCTGTATATAAGTACTACTTCTATGTATGTATGTAATATGCTAAAAGCTATGTTTGCTAAAGTTACTAAAGTTAACTAGCAAGCCAAATAGCCTAACATTATTGTATTCTCCATAGATGAGACTGAGGCAGCTGATAAACTAGGGAGCCAGAGCTGAGAGCTGAGATCACGCTCAAACTGATCATTACAGTAATTTGGTCTATACATCATCTCCATGCCATGGGACTGTACAGTAATGAGAGATTTTACCTGTATTAATATATGTGGTTATTGATATACCTAATGCCAGCTTGCCCTAGTTGTAACACAACACATCTGGTCTAATTTGCTTACAAGTTGCTGGCTTTAAGTAACCAGAGCTATCCCTTTACCAGCTTGGGTTTCCCTCATGTTGAAAGGGGAACCAATGAAAAGCAGGGAGAGAGATTACATCCAGTCAAATGTTGGTTAGTTTTGGTGTGGCATCTTTTGAAGGTTATATTCTTTTCCAAAAATCTACAATTCTAGGATCAGTGTGATACAAGGCTGGTGGTAGACGAAAACCCCTGTTCCATCTTTTCATGTTAATTTAATTTAGAGAAAAAGAAAGCTTTATTCTCCGGGTGACAGCCGTGCATTTTTTAAATTAAACAGTGGGTTTGAAGGGGTTTCATGGACAGAAACCTCATTATGAATCTTAACAGTGCATAAAGAACCATGTGAAATTTTGATTTCACACACAGACACACAAAAACCCAGAAGACAGAAAAGTTTGGCGTTACAAGATTTTAACACGATTGTAGTGTGACTGGTAATAATGTGATTTTAGTGGAGTGGGTTCAGTACTTTTTCTTTAGCGGTGCCTGCTGTGGGTTTCGGCGGCTGAGGTTTGCCACCCTTTCCCCTCTTTGTCTCCTTGGGTTTAGGCAGAGAATCCATCTTGTCTTTGATCAAGTCGATTATCCTGAAGTCAGCATACGCTCTGGCGATGTCCAGGCAGTTTTGCTCTGTGGGGAAATTAAATGAGCTCAGTCAAATAACAGTAGCAGTCACCAGCTACCCAGTTTGACTTAAAGGACTGTGGAATAAACAAATGCATGAACAGATAGATGTATGAACAAAGTCCATAACTAACAAAGTCTATTACTTATTATCTTCCTCATACACTTGTCAGGGGGAAGGGAAGTAATAAAGTAATTACTTAGTTGTTTGTAGTCATTATTAGTAGTAAGCAAAACTATTATTCGGTCATTGTACTGTTTAACCTATTATTATAATCAGTGAGTGTGCTTACATGCATATCAATATTTAGTCCAGGTGAAGCCAAGGAAGAGGCCAAATTTTTCAGATGTGCATAAAATCACCAAGTTTGGTATACATTTACAGTTCAATGCCCTGAACATTTTCAGAATTGGAGCCATTGCAAAAATGGTACCAATCAGCTGTGGCAGCCATATTCCTTTCAGCCATTGCCAGCAAATGACCGTATCTGCTCTCATGGACAAACAGTCATAGACAAAAGAGTTGAATACATGTTTTTAACATTAAAAAAGAACAAACATCTTATGGAGTAATTCAGATTTATCTTAACAGTAGTATTTTGGAAATGGATATTGATATATTTCAGTTTGGTCAAACCTTTCTTGTTCTCCGCAGTGACATTGGCCCCCGCCTTGATGAGGAAGTCCACGCAGGAGGGTCGGGCGCTCTCGATGGCCCTCATGAGGGGCGTGGCGCCGTTGAGCGCCGGGGCGTCTACGATGGCGCCGGCCTCCAGAAGAAGTTCAACAAGGTCCACTTGGCCGGCGTGGGCGGCGTGGTGGAGGGGCGTCCAGCGGAACTGGTCACACACATTCACATCCGCCCTGTTATAAACAGTTATAGACACGGGGTGATTTAAAGATTTCATGGTCGGGGCATTCCCCTCGTTAAAATGAGGGAAAACCACACCGATGATTTCGCTGTTTAAATCTCTTAAGGTATCTTGCTGTATCATGCCACAACATGCTTCAAAACAGCATACAATCTTTTCACTCAAATTTCAGGTTCAGTGGTTTTGCACATGCGCAATGAAAAGACCTGTAATTCCAGTTTGCATACTCATGACAGAACATTTGAACTAATAGCTCAGATTTTTAAATTTATAGTAAGTTTCATAGTTGTGATAAAATGCTGACAATCAAACATAACTAACAAAGCAAAGCAAAATGTCTGTATTCCTAAAAATGGTCAGGGTTTCTCAAATGTGCTTTAAACCAGAGATTACACATTTTTTTCAGACAAGGATCCAAATTTAATTTAATTCAGTCTCATCCATCATGAAATTAAAGTGATGCTTTTGTCATGTTGGGACAGACAGGAAATAAGCCAGAGAGTGACTTTGACTCTGTCCTGACCCACACACTTTTAGAAAACAGGTGTTAAAGCCAAACAAAGCGATGCTCTTTCTCACCCCAGACTGAGCAGGTACTGAACCACCTCGTAGTTTCCGCTGGAGCAGGCCACCATCAGCGGAGTCTTGTAAAACTGATCTTTAACGTCCACAGGAACTCCCTGACTGAAGGCCAGGTCCAGAGACTCCAGATCCCCGCTCTTCACACAGTAGTTGATATTGATGTAGACCTTCTCCGGCTTGTCCAGGTACCACGCCGAGTCGTCCACGATGGGATGTTCTGGCGGGTGATCGCGGTCGAAGCGGCTGACATCGGAGCAGTTGCGGTACGTCTCGATCAGGAAGTGGGGCGGGCCGCCGTCCTCTCGCCGGTGGACGAGCTCTGACGGGACGGTGCAGATGGGCATGGGGAGGGTGAATTTAGCCTTCTTCTTACCCGATTTCCCTCCCTTACTTCCCTTTTTCTTTTTAGGGCTGTAGGAGGAGAGGAGGAACGGTTTCTTGATGTACTTGACACCTCTGACAAACTCGGTAATATTGACAAACCCCTCTCTCCTCCTGTCATGGGCTAAGACGACCGCATGGAGCTGGTCTAGTTCAACTGGTGCTTTTAGGCTCTCTAACACCGAAATAAACGTCTCTGTGGAAACCATGTCTGATTGGTTCCCGAAGGCTTGGCGGAGAGCGGCCTCGTGCTCGTGCGACCAGTCGTGGAGGGTCAGGGCCCAGGGAGCCGAGCTGAGGCTCACGCCGCTCGGTTTGCTGACTTTCAAACCCTGCAGCCTCTCCGCCTTCCTCAGCTCCTTGGCTGCTGCTTTGTAACCGGAGTCTTTGGCAATCTGACGTGGCAGCAAGCCCTCCTGGTTCTTCAGTTTGGGGTTACAACCTAAAAATACAGCACAGTTTCACGACAGATATTAAATGTTTATGTTACATGTTTGACATTTGAATTATTTGACAAATCTAATTTGGGACCGTGTTTGTAGCTGCATCCTCCACCACTTTCCTATCTTTTTTCCTTTTTATCCTTTTTGGATTTTCTTTTCTTTTTTGGGTATCTGACTTTTGATGACTTGAAGCCATCTTAGCTTAACCATACCTTCTTGCTTACAAAGAGAACAGGCATGACAACTCGCTTGACCTTGATACAGCAGGCTTAGTAGACCAAACCATTTACACAAAAGTTTAATCTTAATGACCTATCAACCTCCCAGAAATATACATTTTGATAAAATATTCCACAAATCATTGGACCATTAGAGGGCCTGTTTTTCCCCCTGATAGCATTAGGAGTAGTTATTAAGGAGTTATCCGTGTCTTGGTAACTGTTGAGAATCGCTGCCTGTCAGTGTTCGTACCTCTCTGTGCCAGGAACTTGCAGCAGTTGGCGTGGCCTGTGACTGCAGCGTAGTGCAGCGCTGTGTTGTCCTCAGAGCTGATCACTCCCATATCTGCTGAGTATGCAGACAGCACCTGAATCACCTGGCAGACACAAAACAGCACAGGGCAACAGTCAGGACACTGACAGACCAGAGCTTTTATATTTTATAAGAATAACTTGCACTGCATATAAATGATGAGAAGGGAAAGACAATAATAAATGCAGTCAATGCTGGCACATAACCATGATTTTATTAACCAAATAACCAAAATTCTGTTTGCATACATTTCATAATACTTTTCCATACCACTACTCAATATTCTAAAACCATGCTTTATTATATTGACCATCTTTTTAATGCTGAGAAAGTCAGGTAGGGTGTCTTTGTGTTTCGCAGTACCT
>NW_027280009.1:82500-105000 GCF_046629955.1 Centroberyx affinis
AGCCTGATTTTAAAGCTTTAGTTCCTAACATTTGCGTTGATTCATGTGATTTCTTTTGTTGTTTGAATGTTTTTTGGAACGTGTGACTGTACTGTACTTGCCTGTCATTTTTTAAATGCATGATTTCTTGTGCTCGGGTCTCTTTTGAAAACTACCTGATTAAATAAAGGACTGAATAAATTAAAGAATCTACTACACTCTATTCTGCTCTCCAGAACCCACCATCTGCCTGCACTATATGGTAAATCTGTGCTTTCTCACCTTTGCCCTCAGCGTCCAGGAGCCTCAGGTTGGCGTGGTTCTGGGCCAGCAGGGCCACCATTTCATCGTGCCCCAGCTCAGCGGCTAACATGACCGGGGTGCGGCCCCTCTTGTCCTGGATGTTGGGTTGCGCCCCCTGGGACAGAAGGAAGCTGACCAGGTCTGGGGTGCAGCCAGGGAGTTACAGCAGGTCCAGTCCGTTTAGTAGAGCAGAAACACAGTCAATAGATTTAAGTGAAGGGGATTAGGACCAACAGTATTTTGTTGTACTTTCCTTTTCCCATATTTATAGCCAACTGTCTTATGCACATAGTGTCTGTCATTCCCCATCCCTGCTGAGGGCAATATTGTCCTAAGCCGTTGCTTTCAAAAGTTGCCCATATCCTCACTTTAATAAAATGTACATATAAAAATCAGTAATAAGCCTTTTTGAATATTCACACATGCCACTGTCAGGTTAGACTGAAACTGAAAAATAACAAATCAGCTTCCTACCCAGCTACAGCAGCCAAATGGAGCAGCCTTGTTCTATTAAACAGAATATATATAAGCTTGAGATATAAGCTTTTTGTTATGGTATGTTTTCTGTTGTTACATTTAAGTGAATATCCATTGTCTGCATTGAGAAACTGGACTGTCAAATCAGCCGACCGCCCCCTACCCTGGTTGTTGGCTGCGGCTGCCAGGTGAAGCGCTCCTGTGCCGTCCTGCGGCTCAGTGAGATTGATGAGGTTTTCCACCCCAAGCTTCATCATCTTCTCTATCTGCACCGTGTCTCCATCATGGACATACTGCAGCAGGCGGTACACCTGGAGGACCTGCAGGCGGCCCTCTGCCGTTCTGCCCCTCATTCTGGGGAAGGGGCAGAGGTTGATGGACTAGGCTGCCAGAAAAAAAACAAACACAGGACAAAGGAGTATTGTAACTTCCTGACAGAACTGGGACTATGCCACATGTTAATGGCCCTTTGCTGTTCCTCCCTGGGCAGCTGGGAAAAAAATGAGCATTTTCTAGCCTTTTTTTCTAAAATGAGTGTGAGAAAAATCTTAGTAACTCTGGTCCCCAGGCAAACTGTTGTGCATTTTAAGACTACTGAATGCCACACATTTAGCCCATGTGGCAACATTTGTGGGAAAAATTGTGCACATGGCATCAATGTTTTAATTTACTCGAGACGGTACATATATCTTGCATTGACATGTACGCTAAAGGCAGGAACATACATAGGCTACAGTAACATTAAATTAACTTTCAGACTAAACCTCCATTCAAAATCGCATCGAAACCTGCATGCACGACAGCTAAGACAGCCTTCCCGAGTTTCCTTGTTGTGTATTGCGCTTCACTTACCCTGCTAGAAAAACTCAGAAACTCAGAAAAACAAAGTTCTTGCGAGTAGCCTAAATTCCGACTGTATTTGTCAACGCAGGCTGGTCTGGACAGCGAGGACAGTCACATTTATCAAGTAACAAGCTACTTTATCTTGAAGCACAACCTCTCACTTCGTTTCAGCAGAACAAATTCGTCTCCATAGCAACGGAACGCGTAAAATCCCTGGAGCGACCGTTTTCCTTTGAGGAAGTATCCACATGCTGCATTCAGGTGCTCCTCGTAAGCTTGTACTTACGGGTTTTAAAGTTGTCCAGCATCCAATAGTTTTTGGTCAGAGATAACAACAAAATTGACCCTCTGGGAAATGTAGCCTACTTTTTGATGGCTGTTGTATTGTTTTCGATATCAAGCGGCACAGACCTACTTTGCCATACAGTGACGAGTAAAAGTGCATAAGGCATGTAGTCAATGTTTTAATTCAGTTAATACAAACAAAAATGCGTGACCACCATAGTGACGAAAACATACAGCCATACTAAGTATTTACATAGATTGCCAGTCGTGTTTCCAGTCGTATTTAGGCTACCACTTTCTGGTCGTCTTACTCACAATTTCCATATTTCTGACAACACTGGACGGTAGTGTGTAGCCTACATTTCATTATGTGCCCTTTACATTCTTAAGTAGCTAGAATTACCAGTTGTTTGCCCTTGACCGGCAGTGCCAGATCAACTTACATGGTCTTGGGGATGACTTTGTTTGTCTGAGTGACAGTGGAGTGACAGCTATTGAGAGCGGGTTATCAAGAGGCCCGCAATTCCCATTGACAAGTAATGAATGTACAATGAAGGGAAGACAAATGTGATACTCTGCCGTTCAGGGGACAAGGTCATCTTAAAATCTTCAAGGTTCTGCCTCACAGCATGGTGGGATAATAACACCGGACACAAGATGTCACTGCAGTGCAGCACGAGAGATGGTTTTCAACTGTCTCTCTGAAATCTTCTCCTGAAAGTCAGGACAAAGAGATGGAGAGAGCCTTAGCCAGGACCACAAGTCAACCCAGCCACTGTGTGTGTATTTGTGAAAATTCACAAACAGGCTACATAGTTCCAATAAGTGGCAAATATTCACATTCATATGACAGAAGCATACAATCCAAATGAAACCGAGACTGTTGACATCAACTGTGTAAAACTTGGTATCTGTATTTGAGGCACACATGCGGCAAAACATACAAAACACATACAGTACCTGACCAGATATGTGAAGTGGTAAGTCATAAAAATCTTATTAGGGCAAAACTGATGAAAAATATTTACATTCTTTTGAGGTTGTACAACAAACAGAAAAGTAGTACAAAATTGCATTCCCACACTGAACAAGGTTCAAGGTTGAAGGACAATAAGATAAGCCAATGGGGGAAAGAGGGCGTCTCTCTGGCACAGTAAAATATGAATATAATGCAATATATGGCCCAATCTGCTGCATCAACTGTACAGAGCGGTACAAAGCATAAAATCTGCAAAGTTCCTTTTCAAATCAATTGAAGAATATCTACAAACTGCAGATCATGCAAATAGTTTATTTTTGAGGCATTTTAATTAGACCTCTAAGGACAGGAAATGAGTGTTTGTGTGTGTAGGGGAGTGTGTGTGTGTGTGTGTGTGAGAGAGAGAGAGAGAGAGAGAGAGAGAGAGAAAGAGAGAGAGAGAGTTCCTTAGCACAGGAACAAGGGTATGTGTAGCTTCAGTACTTGTTATCTGTAGCTCTAACTATAAATTCCCCTGTCAGACAAACCGATAGTAAAGGCTACATAACTTTAAATGCTTGATCCTCCTAGATGACCCCTGTCTGAATCTGAAAAAAATCCCCTTTCCTCCTCCTCCTCTTCCTCCTCTTCCTCCTCTTCCTCTCCCCTGTTCCTGAGCACAGCTAATGTCCTAAAATGGCCTTTTTTTTGTTGTTGTATGATTTATAAAATCCTGTGGTTTGTCTTTGACTGCCATTGACTTTCTTTGTGCATTTTCTTTAAAGAATAGTGGTTTGGACTGTGTTTCCTTCCTCTCCCCCCTCCCACTGCAAGGAAATTGGCTTCAGTCGGCATTACGTTTCTGGCAATTTGCTTGTGGTCAACAGAATGTGCTTTCAAAATGAAACTGTGAGTAACAAGAAATGAGGCTACATTAGAAAAGTACACATATAAAACAAAAGTGTGCAATAACCTCCATTCATTCCATATGTTGTGGGTGTATTATAAGACAAAACAAACAAAAATCCTCATTCTTTTATGATCCTTCCAAATCCTTTGATGCTTTAAGGAATATAAGTGAGACCTGAAGGTAACTTGCAATAATTACTACAACATTCAAGTTTATAGTGTGGCATAAAACGGGTGAATTATAAGACAACCCTGCAGTGGCGTTTCTTTCCGCAGAAAACAAATGTCAAAGGATAAAAAATATGCAATGTCTCTTTGCACCAATTAATCTTTTCCTTAAAGCTGTGAAACGCAAAACAAATCACTGTGGCTGAAAAGAGAAAAATGTTTTCTTTCCTTCTTAGCACGAAAAGTAAAATATGAAGTCTCTTGCTTCTTACTGAATTCATCCAGTCTTGCTCTCAAAGAAAACACTTCAGTTATTTCTGTTTCTCCAGCTGTCCGGTACACAGTTCTGTCTCCTGCAGACCAATCAGAGGCTCTCGTGCTGAAAGTCTCACCCAGATGGACCAATCGTAATGTGACTACATGCGATCAGATGGTCTCGTACAGCAGCATCCCACTGAAGATGGTCAAGGGTTCGGAGGAGTAGGCCAGCTTGCCAGTGACGAGGTCGATGCAGACCGTGTCGCCTACTTCCATGGGCAGGATGATGTTGAAGACAGCCAGAGCTCCCGGAGTCTGTTTGGCTTCTGCCATGGGCTTCTCCAGGCCTTCAGGCTGATACCCGGCTGAGTCTCCTCGGGCCACGCCTGTGTTGGACTTAGACAACACCGCCTCGATCTTCACGTTCTTGTGGCCAGTCAGGGTGGCGCTGAAGAAGTACTTCCCACTCACTGGTGCTGTGAAATATCCTGGGGGATAGATAAAGATCAGGAGGACGTTAGTGTTTTATATTTGCTGTTGCATGGAAAAACTCATCATTCTAGTTTTGGTGTTTTTCACATGAAGGGAAAATAAGTTTGCTTGGATCCTTGTCTGCTGAGTAACTTTCCCGACCCTTGGGCCAGTGATACCCATTCAAACACTGTTGTGCAATTTCATGGTCATCAATCTGAAAAATTAAGATGTTTCCTTTGGTTCATTCAAAATTGACTTGGGACTGTGGATATACAGGATTTTTATATGACAGCCGTAATATGTAGCATAACTCTTAGAAAAACCAAAATTTCTTTGGAGGATCATTCCTCAATTTCCCCGAACACAAATGACTTGTGACTCTTCAACTCTACATAATACTTAAAAAAACATCTCTGGATTATAAAAATACCCAGGCTGTAGCTAAGTGTCTCTATCCGAAGGCTTATCCAGTGGAATTGGGGATTGAGGTCTCACCAATCTAAGCCTGTTGGACCCCATTCAGAAGTCATACTGTATGCATGGAAAAGACATTATTTTTAATCATTCATAGACTTTATATGAAGAAGATTTTTCTGTGTCACATTTTCATTAAGGTGGTCAGAAAAAGCACTTCGGTATTACGAGACCCCTGTGATCAAGAGGACTTACACACATAAGCACATGTACAAATTTCAGCCGGACTAAAACTCACCTGTTTTTGGGTTGTAGACATTATCTTCATTGACAAACACCTCGTTGAAGACTATGGTTCCTGCGCTGCTCACTGGGCGAGTGAGAGCGGCAGAGAAAGAAAGGCGCGGCACGTTGGCATCTGACCCTGCAGGACCTAATCATGGGGGAGTAAAAGGAGAGCAGAAGTTACTTTGAAATAAAGGCAGCAGAGATCAAACAGTAATCACCGCTTTCATCTTTGGTTTAGTAATAACAACACATACCCTGCTCGCCTCTGAGACCTGAAATGTGAGATGAAAGATAAGAGCGTTGAGTTTTTTATCCCGAAAAAATCACTTTTTCCTGTTTATTTATTTTTCCAATCATACTGTAGATCAAAGATAAAGCTTGTAAATGAGATTGTAATTAAATAAAACAATGTCTAATAAAGTGTAAGCCCAAATCAAAGAATGTTGGTCTTTACCTGGGGGTCCCACTGGTCCCTGCTTGCCCTCTCTGCCTGGAGGGCCTTCTTTCCCTTGGAGCCCCTTCAGTCCCTGGGGACCGGGCTCGCCTCTCTCTCCACGTGGGCCGGTTAGACCAGGTGGGCCTGGAATAAAAATGTTTGGTGAGACAGCACAGCTGGGAAACACCCTACTGAGAGAGATACTCACCGCAGCAGGCCAAAAACATAAACAGCAAGTCAAGAAATTAAAGAGATTAAAGCTGGTGTCACTGAGGATGTGCCCTTCACCCTCAAACGCACTAAAGCTCCTCATTCAGACAGACGACAGGCTTAACGGACTCTTAAGTGAATGCTACTCAGGATGACGGTTAATCACAAAGACAGGCTGGATTCTTTCTTTGGTCTATTTATTTCCTCGCTCTGACCTTGCCTCCCTTCGACTGAGCGATATCTCTTGTCCTAAAGTCGGATCCCATGCCCTCCGTCCGTCCGCTGTGACTTACCCATGAAGTCTTGCTCTGTGAAACTGTAGAACTCTTTGGCCAAGTTCAGGACGGAAGAGTTCAGCCCGTGTATCTTGGAGTGGACGTTCTCCAGCTGGACGTTCTGGATATTGTCGATAACGTCGCCGTGAGACGCTACCGTGACGTTGAGTCCATTAACGCAGTTCCACAGCCCGGACACATGCCGGTTCAGGCCCTCCTTGATCCTCTGCAGGCTGTCGGAGAAGGAGTCCAGGCGTCCGCACACCCCCTCCATCTTGGAGAGCCTCTTCTCCAGGCCGTCGCTGGACCGCCGGCACTCACCGACCTCCGTCACATAGTTGCTCCTGATGATTTGGATCTCTTTGTCCAGGCCGCCGAATCGGAGCTTAGAGTCATCAACGTGCTCCGTCAGCTCCTTCTGCACCTTGTCCACCTTTAAGGGAATATGGATTTTAGATGCTTGTAACTGTATGCATTTTGAATGTAAAGTATTCCTTCTAACATAATTTCTATGATAAAAATACATCTTTTCCATCGTTGCTACTATTTGTTTTCTTTTGATTTCTCATAGATATAAAACTATGTAAGCATATTATCCAGTCCATGTCTGTCAAGCAGAGTAAAGTGTATGTAATATGTTCAAATATTTTCATAACTATAATAATATTGTATGAAAACATTGCAGCCAAGATAAATGTACATAAATGTACACATCAGTGTACATTGATATGTACCAACATGATTGATATCATGTTGGTTTTTTAGTGTTTTTTAAGTTCTATAAAGACAATTTGCTTTACCGTTTACTGTTTTCATCATCATCATCATCATCATCACAGAGGTAATGATTTTGTCTGTTTAGTTAATTATGAAGTGTACTGTAAAGGTTTTCAAAAGTGATACATAAAATATTATTTTGATTAGGAGTAACAGTAGCAGTAGCAACAGTCGTATTAGTAGCAGCATCATTAATACCATCATCATCTCTTCATCTTACCTCAGTCATGATGTCGTCATTGGTGTTGGTCAGATCAGTCAGACTGTACCCATGTCTCTGGACGGTCCTTCCCAGGCCCTTCAAAGTGTCATTAATGGAGCTGAACGTGACCATGACCCCAGCCAGCTCTCCTTGGAGGGACTTCAGATCTCCTCCCAATCTTCCACTGTGGACGCCATGACCTTCCAGCCGTTTCTTCAGATCGTTTATGTTGGTTTTACACTGTGCGGTACACTCCTCCACTTCCTCTCTGAGTCTCCCCACCTCCTCTTGAAGGTTGGAGCACACCTGAGAGCAGGTGGACTCGTCCGAGTCTACTCTTCTCCGCAGATCCGTCAGTTCAGCCTGGCACCTGCCGAGGGCGCTGTTGGTGGAGTTGGTGAACGAGCGCAGGTCTTCTTCTACGGTGCTGCAAATAGAGCAATCATCAACGTCCCGACCCAGTGTTTCAACCTCTGTGACAATCCGGTTGAAACGCTCGCCGTCCTCCCCGGTCACAGCCTTTATCTTTTTGATATCTTCTGCCAAGTTGATGACTCTGTCGATCAGCGAGTCTCCCGACACGGACAGGTCCTTTAACCTTGTGTCAAACTTCTGGATCTCCTCTTCGTTGGCCACAACCCTCCACTCTATGGTTTTGACTGTGTCTTCGGTCTTACGGTTATTTCCGTTGGGCCCGCAGGCCTCAGCGCACATGTTCGTGGTCGACGTTAGCCTTTTGTCGATGAAGGTTGTTATATTCTCCAGCTGGCCTAGACGTCTGCTGTGGTCAGTGACCGTGTCTCCAAGAACAGCCACGTCCAGCTCTATCTTGCCGATCTTGAAGCCGTGGTCGTCCAGTCGGCTGAGGACCATGTTGCGGACCTGAGTGACCTCTCTCTGCACGTTGTCCTTCATGTTGTTCCCGGTGTTGGTGCACCTCTGCTCCACCTTCCTCACCGTGTTGTTCAGCCTCTTCTCCACTTCTCTCAGTCTGCCATTCAACCTGTCCTCTGTCACTCTTCCCTTTCCTCCTCCTCCACCGCCTGTCCCGGCCAGCTCCTTATCCAGGCGCCCTTTGATGACATCATAACCGTTAGCCGTGGAGGTGACACTGACCTCCAGGGCGGCCAGCCTCTTCTCCAGCTCGGTGACAGTGTTGCAGCAGTCCTGGGAGCGCTCTGTCTCCCTGCGGGTGATCTCCAGGCTCTGTCTCAAGTGCTGGTCCATGGAGCTGAGCAGCTTCTCCAGAGCTCGGATCCTCTCCCTGTCCTGCTGCTGCTGACGCCTCAGGTCCTCCACACCTGCCTGGAGGGAACACGGATTAGTGGTAAATCCATGTAGAAGAAGAACTTAATCTCACCATCCCAACTATAATGCTCTGATTCATAGAAAGTTTGGCTGTGTCAATATAGGAGACAGAGGAGGACTGGGATTAATTTGCCAATAATACAGCACTCATCAATTATTTCTTAATTTGTCAGATTCCTCATGCCAAGATTTTTGTTAGTATTTAAAGTTTCAAGACAGCTTCCTCAATTGTTTGATTTGGAAAGCCCCACATTCATCATCTGCTCCAAGGATACCGTTTATTCTGAACCTTCCTTGGAGCAGATGATGAATGTGCAGCTTTCCATTTTCGCTATATGAGTCGATCCCAGTCAGCCAGCAGCTCCCAAGAACATTGGTTGTGTGCTCTCCTTCTTCACAACTGACTTGTTTGATTTGAAAATAAACTGTACTTTGCCCTCTTTGGCTTAGAAAAGTTAGGGTGTTGTTGTGGCCCAGTGGACTAAGGCTCACACCCATGTACCAACAAATTGATCGTTCTGAATCAGGGTAAGAAATTTACTTTTCTTTCAAATGGCATTTTTTGCCCCCTTGATCTGATCTTTTAGGTCAGTTTGGTCCTTTACAAGGGCAATTTTATTGAACTATGAAATAATACATTTGCACTACACATTGGCAAATAAACACTCCATTTGTACGGCAAAAATTTGTCTCACACTTCTTTCCCATTGCTGGAAACTAGCAGCAGGCCTTACACAGAACACAGTGCTGTCCATCTTCCAATTGTTGGGTGGAATATTGATTGTTTTATTTTTTGTTGATGCAGTGGTTTGGTATTTTCTTCTACTGCTGGTTTCGTGTTGCCAACATTTTCTACGGCTTCAGGCTGCCTGGTTTGTTTTCTGATCAGAAATGCTACATTTTTCTCATCCAGAACACACTGGAAATAATCCCCCCTGGTCTTAGGCTCCCACAAATCACTCATGGTGGCCCACATGGGACACAGGGACACATGAATATTTGACAACTCAGCGAATAAAATGTGAATAGAGTGACATGTAAAAGAGCGTATACTCCTAATCACTGGGGGCATTTTTTTTGCCTGACCCTGGTTTGAATCCAGCTCACTCTCTACTGGTCTCTCTCTGTCACTCTGTGTACAATACAATAAAGCAAAAATACTACTGAAAAGAATATTTGAGATACTGAGTCTCACCTGGCAGGCGGAGCAGGACAGAGACACTCTTCTCTCCAGCTCCGTCAGGATCTCCTCCTTCAGAGTATTCAGCTGGTTCCCTCCTCCCTTGGCTACTCCATCCAACTCATTTCCCCCTCCATTCCCATTCACCAAGTGGTTGTTGATGTGGAGCAACTTCTGGTCATGGACCTGAATGAGAGAATGAATGAATGAATGAATGAATGAATGAATGAATGAATGAATGAATGAATATGGTCTATTTGTGCGTTTCTGCAAACCCTACTGGTCCGGTGGGACCATCATTGCAAACACATGTTGTGCGGCCAAGCTTTGTTCAAACCCACAGAACTTTCTTTGAAATTCTAGTCAAGATCCCAAGGTTTCAATATGTCAGGCTGAATTACATGGAAATGTAAAATGATATGAAATGATGCACAAAACATCTAGATTTTTTCCATTTGATGTAATGGTGCAGCCATAAAAAATGCCATCTTGGGATTGAATATTCATTCAATATGTGTGAAATAGCTTTAATGAAACTAGCAGATGCAGACTATGTATACAACATTGTGGTACAGTATGGATTTTTTTTTTCTAACTTTGAAGGGGAATTTTACGGTGAAATCAGAGTTCAAAGGGTTAAAATCTAAGTATCCAGACAGACAGACAAACAGATTGTTTACCTGAGTCCTGTTGTACAGCTGGTCCAGTCTGGTCTGGATGTTGTGGATTGTTTGTGGCTGGGCTGTGTCTGCAGGGACGCCGGCTCCGTTTAGACCAGGCCTAAACAGAGGGGGGAGATTTGAGAGGGGGTGAAGGGGGATAACCTTAAGGGTTTTTACCTCAAATGGGGGATGTGGTTAATAATATATGGCCACAAAGCGGGTGGAGGGTAGATGAATAATTGCCATCCCCCTTAATTAAATTGAAAAATGTATCTTAAACACAGGGAAGAGGCTTTGCAGGGGATGGGAAATATAAGAGATTTACCCAAAATCTAGCTGATCCTGCTTTGACGTACACAGTTAAAGTCGCAGAACACACTGAGTGTGTTTACGCAGCGTTCAGGAATACAGCTCAATGTCCCAGTTAAGTTCGTATTCAAGACTATCTATTTATATTCATCTTCCTCTCCTTGTATACATGAATAAACAGAATATTCTCTCTGGAAATTGACCTCAGCCAGACTGTAAAAACCAACAGTAAACAGGAAATGGTATATACATCCTTCAATAGATCAATATAACCCAGCTAGCATATTTGGGTTTCCTGAATGATGACAGGATTTTAGTGTGCGAGTAAACGCACCCATTGAGAAACATAACAGGCAGATGATGTAATGAAGGAAACGTACAGTCTCTGGTTTATGCCGTGCACGGTGGACTGCATGGTGTGCAGGTCTTTGGTGAGACTCCGGATCTTCTCCTCCAGTTGTCTTATCTTCTCACTGTCACCTGCAGGCAGAGGGAAAAGAAACACTGTCAGCATCGCCATTATGAATGAGGAAGAGTTTCATTTACAAAATTTGATATCCACTTTACAAAATGATTGCTAGCACAACATTAAAACAAATTAATGAACCTTTTAATGTATAGTAGGTAAATTAAGTCCTTGGTTGAAAAAAATATTCTTCACTGTCTGTCCACTTCAGACTGGATCCTCTAATTCAAGATATTGAATGACAAGCCTTAGGCAACTTTTTTTTGTTTTTAATAGAGCTCTTAACATACCTCCTAGTTTCTCTCAAGTCACAGTATCAAAGTGCTGAGCATCAGCTACACCCAAATAAACAGTCGATAAGAAAAAGCAACCATATGATACTATTATGGCTGTTATATGCGCATAATTGTCACTAGACGTATTTAAATGTATCATTTTGCATGGAATGTTAAGCTTCTTACAGGTCAAGAAATTGTTTGTTCATTCATTCATTCATTCATTCATTCATTCGTCATTACTATTATTATTTTACCAATTATGTAAGGGGTGTTAATTTATTTATTTTTAATCATTCTAATATTGTTTGTTCATTAATATGTATGTATCTATGTATATATCATGTATATGTTTATTTTTATATTTGATATTTGTAGGTATGCATACATAATGTTTTTGTTTTTTGGGTTTTTTTTTTTTGTTTTTTTTACTTTTAAAATGTTGAAAACTCAATAAACATATTGTTGAGAAAATTCATTCATTCATTCATTCTTTCATTCATTCATTCATTCATAAGGAATGAAGGAGTCACAAGGCAGACCTACGCACATTCAGAGCACTTGTGAAAAAAACAAAACATGGGACCTAATTTACTTCATCTTGAACATGTTCCATAGATGTTAGTGTTTCACAAGGTAAATCAAGTGCATCTCGATTATGTAAAACCATATCTGAATACACAGCGTTTTCTTCAGCCTTCATACCATCTCTACTGTCTCCACCCCTCTGTCCGCCGCCGGTGTTGTAGCCGGTCTGGGTGATGCGGGGTCTCCCTGCGTTCACCTGAGTGTCCGTGGCTACCTTTGGCCCGTCGTAGCAGTCCTCGCCCGAGTAACCGTGGCAACACTTCCACTCCATCTCCGTCACCATCTTGTAAGCTACCTTGTACCTTGGCCTCCTGTATGTCCGGTAGCTAGGGATGAAATGGGAAGAGTGGCTGACTGATGATAGACTGATTGATAGACCCCTACATGCAATGCATACATAGTGGGAAATAACAATAATATATGATAGGGGTTGATTTTAGGATAAAGTAAGTGTAGTAGTTACGGCTGTTTATAGCTGAAGCTGCTGAAACTGATGCTGTGACTATAAATGTCAATGTAAGGGAAATTTGTGGGACTCAACATAATTGAAATTGTCTTTTAATTGCTTTTTACTGACTCATGAAGTACTGTACCTCACATTTAGTGTGCTAGGCAGTTTATTTTGTACCTTGCTGCAAAAACAATTGCTCACAAAACATTCATTTATCTGCCCAGCTTCTTGCTAAATTAGAACAAATTATCCACTGTGGCAAGGTGGAGTGAAACAGTTATAGAGACAAAAAGAAAGGGATATTACAGGAACAAGACAGGCAGGTACTGGAGGTAAGATAGCATGTGCCATTTGGTGGGTGCTCTTTACCAAAACACCTTATAGTACTATGAATATATTTTTTAACATGGGTGGCCCCAGTGGGAAATAAACCCCTAACCCTGGCAGGGTCATTGCCATGCTGTATACAGTTATACAGGAACACTGGTAGGACAGTGATAGATACAGTGTAGGTTGCTAGGAAGACACTGCACAAAGTTAAGTAATAGATGCACATAATGTTAATTCCAGTGTGCTTGATCATTAGGATCATAAAACAATATCAGAGGATAGTAAGTTGCCTATATATGAACTATGAAGAGAGAATCAGTAGGAAAACTCTGTTCTTTATTCTAGGTGCTTGTAAAACTTACACAAAAACCAGCAAAATGGTACAAATTCTGTGAAGGTCTCAAATATAAAGATATTTCAGTTAAGGCACCCCCATCTAAGAAGATTTTGCGATTTGTGATAAATAGTAAATGACATTAACGTTAAATTGAAACTGTTCAGTAGCCTATGTTGTCGGGGATTGACTCAAGGACGCCTAGTGGTCCCTGAACCCTACAATGAATACCACCGCTGTATACTGTTGGTATAAATGTGCCATGAATGTGCAGTAGATGTTGGGAAATAGTTGCAAATCATCTACTGATGGGTGAGATTAAGAGCACTGCTTTGTATACTTTAAAATGTTATTCCTGTTCCAGTTTCCAAAAGCAACCAACTGTATTCTGCCAGCACTAAATCTCATTTTCTGAGGAATTGTCCACAAAACTACTCTTCTATCAAAAACACGAGTGTTTTATTTGGCAAGGTCTTCTGCGATTTTGTTCTGTAATGTGTTATTCAGCTCTGAGGCCGAAGAGACTCTCTCTCACAGTAACAATGTAATAAATAGACCGGAGGCCGGAAGACTCAATGAAGATTTATGGCAGCGTCATAGGCACGTTAACAAGCTCTGACTGTGAAACTTCAGCAGGTTGCTCTCCGTCATGCCAGCCCACAAACATCACTGTAGGTACCATGGACGTTTCTCTCGGTGCCATAGAAAAGACTTCGGCTTCCAGCTCCCCGCTCGGAGAGAGCGTGAGAAAAAGGGAGCCGACGTACTCTCAGAGGGGAAAAAAAACAACCGAAAACAGGGCTTGGAGAGAGGGAGAAAGGAGGCGGAGTTGGGGTATAGAGCTAGAGTTAGAGAAAGAAGGAAAGACAGACAGTCATAAAACGAGAGAGAGAGAGAGAGAGAGAGAAAGAAGAAGAGGTTGTTTTTACAGGGCAGCACGGCTAGACTGCGGTGCCTGGAACCCCTGTCAGCTTCATTCTTTGCATAGCCTAGGTTTAGGCCAAGGCCCCCGCTCTGCTGTAGGCAGGCATGGGGATCAAGCAGCCAGACCTGGGTCAAACAGGATGGTGAGGACTTCAAAAGAAAGAACAAAAAAAACAAAAAAAAACTGTGGGAGCGCTTCATTAATCTTTCCTTCCAAGATACATCCACTTTTGGGGAAATCAATCAATCTAAACTTGTTCCAGTACTTTAATTTCATGGCAAACTGCAGCTCCACCAGAGTAATAGGTGTGTCTGCGATGATGCCAAGGTTAAGATGAATGCTTCTGTTCTGGAGAGGCAGACAGGAGGATTAACCAGCTAAACACTGGGCTGTAAGTGTGTCTAATGTTCAGCTGCTGTACAGCAACCCACCCAAAACCAGGCCCAAAAAAAAGGAGGAGAAGAAGCAGAAAGAGAAAGAAAAGAGGTGAAAGAAAAGGAGGAGGGAGGGAAGGAGAATATCAACTTCTGTGTATCTGAAGACAGAGAGTGGGAGGAAAGAAGTCGGAATTCAGATTAGATTAAGGCGAAAGACGGACAGAGTGAGTCAGAGAAGGTTTGAAGTACTATAGAAGAGTATCTAAGTGTGTGTGTGTGTGTGTGTGTGTGTGTGTGTGTGTGAGAGAGAGAGAGAGAGAGAGAGAGAGAGAGAGAGTAATAGATACTCACGCCACTCTAGGACACTGGCCCCAGGCACAGCGCTGGTAGTCCGGCTTGACGTACGTCTCCACCCCGTCCTCCATCACACAGCTAATGGTGCGTGTCACCACATAAGCACACCAATTCCTGGCAAATCACACACACATGCACACACACACACACACACACACATACAGTACACAGAGAGGGAAATGACAGATGAGTCAGTGTATTGCTATTGGCAGTTTAGCCCTCAGTTGAGAGTCAGACGTGGACACAAAGATAGCAGCCCTCCCACACACACACACACACACACACACACACACACACACACACACACACACACACACACATCTTTGCACTTATATTCTCAAGAGGACCTTACACTGATAACATTCATTCCCTAACCCATTATATATAACATACAGGTGGCCAAATCTGACACACACACTCTTCAATTTAAAATTACATTTTTAGATTCTCAAATATGTTTGATTTCATGTCACTGTTCCTTTTGTGTTTGCCCGTCTGGCAGTAAACTACATTTAGAGACTGGAAACCGCATCAAAGAGTCTTTGTATGGAAATACTGGCATGTTAAGGATTAAGGTTAGAAGTAGGATTACATTCAGGTAAAGGAAACAAATAAACAAGTAGTGTTTAACTCTCAACACTACATGTTTATCCATAACCATTTCCCTTACTTGAATGTAATCCTTATTCTAACCCTTAACCCTAAACCCAAGTTTTAACCCTAAATTTACCTTAACTTTAACCCTTACCCAAACCTAATCCTACTTCTAACGTAACCCTAACCCTAAATTAACCTTAACCTTAACCTTTACTCTTACTTTATCCTAATCCTAATCTTAACTCTAAACCCTAAACCCCTTGAAGAAGTGAAGACCGGACAAAAAGGCTTCACCGCACAAAAATGTCCTGACTCTGAAGATCTAAAACTCAAAATCAAAGGGACAGAAGTACAAGGACACATACATACACTTGCACACACACACACACACACACACACACACACACACACACACTCCCAGAGAGTCTGCATGCTGCTCTATTTGTCCTCATCCCCCCTGACCCCCCTTGACCCCCAGAGATCCCCCTCGATAACACTCCAGATAGACTTTAAGACACAGGCGTCCTTTTGTCTTAGCCTGGACAAGACAGTCGCCTTCTATCATCATTTTCATATCGCCAAATTACCCAGAATCCCCTCCACCACTATTTCCCTGGTGCTTATTACGGCCAATTAGTGTCACTCTGAGACTCGGCTGAGCAGAACTATGGAGGGTTTAGGACTAAGAGTTGGAGCGGACAAGGAGTTCCTTCATGCTGGAAAGTCAATCAGCGACTTTCCTCTCTCTCTCTGTCTGCATGTCTGTCAGTCTCTCTCTTTTTTGCTCTATATGTCTCTCTCTCTTTCTCTCTCTCTCTCTCTCTCTCTCTCTCTCTCTCTCTCTGTCAGTTGGCATGACCATGATTCAGAAACACAACAATTCATACATTCAGTATGCTTATTGAGACTATTCATTATTTGGGTTGAAAATTTGTACTATACATGGATAGATAATCACCGAAATCTGTAATATCAAATAATACACTGTTTCTCTGTCTCTCTGTATGTTTTCCCGTCTCTCACGTTCTCTATTTCTGTGTGTCTCTCTGTCTCTATCTTTTATACAAGATACACATGCACATATAAAAAAGACAGGAAAACAGAGACTCACACACCGCTGTTGTTGGGTGAAAACCTTGGACCTCCAAAAAGTCAACTTTTCAGGAACTAAGAAAAGCAACATTGTTTTTGACTGGACCACCATGCATTTTTTAATTCATCCAGTGGGTTTTGAATTGAATTTTTCATCAGACCAAGGGTTGTAGAATTGTCTCATAGGACCATTTGAAGTGAAAACATGAAAATCATCAAAACTGGAGATACAAGGTTTTGTGATTATTTCTTTCTTTGTTTCTTTGTTTTTCTGTCTGTCTCAGTATGTCCATGCCACTCTTCTTCTCTTTCTTCGTGGGTCCTCTAAATGTGCATGTGTCTCTCTCTTTCTTACTCTCACTGCCTTTCATTTTGTCTTTCTCTGTCTATGTACATCTCTGTCTCCCTCCCTGTCCATCTTTGTTTATCTCCTTCTCCCTGTTTCTCCTTTCTAAGTGTGTGTGTCTCTCTCCCTGTCTTCCTCTCTCTCTATGTATATATCTCTCTCCCATTCTCCCAAGTCCTTGATCCTCCCCTTCATTCCTGAGCTTTTCTGACTGACAGAATGAGTTTATCATCTCTCTCCTCGCCTCCTCCTGACCTCCTGTTCCTGTTGCTACTGTACGTGGGAAAGTGAACGGGACTAATTAGCTGTCAGACTCTACTGTAACGGCCTTTCTCAAGGATCTTGAGGAACGTTCTCCTTCAAAATAAAAAATAACAGGTGGAACAAGCTGTAAGGCAGAATCACAGCTTTTAGCTTGGTCTTTTCCAGATTTACAACTACATGTTATTTGAAAACCCATTTTGATCTTAAGCTTATCGTCCCATATCATAATCATATCTTAACTTAAATAGGAGCCACATCATAATTCATCCACTCTAAAATAAACTTGAACTTCAAGGATCAGTGGGTTAAAGAATTGACAAAAATATGGGTTTCCCAGCAGGCACAAAGTTTTTTTTATACTGGAACTGATTGTTAGTCAGGCCATATTTTTCCCCCGATTATCGTTCTATCTAATACATATGGCAAAGTTGCTGTGTAGCACTATAGGTCAATGCTGTGTATGATAAGCTACAATGGATTCTTGGATCCAGTGCCTTATGAAGTAATTTTAGCTTAAAGACTTTGGGCAGAAACTTTGCAGAACGTGACATCTGCTTATTTGTATGTTTGCAGCATATCATGTTGCTTAGGGTGAATCTGAATTAAATACAAATGTTAGGGGATTCAGTTCAGATTGTAGTCAGCATCAGATTGGATGTAATTGGACATAATTTGGCTGTAATCAACCAGTGTTCATGCATCCAAACGGTGCTGTACTTCCCCCTGTGTGTTTCCAGAGTTTTGTGGTTCTTCACAGTGATCCACATGGCCTCTTCTTGCCATCGCGTTACATTGTATTGTGCTTCGCTGTGCCGTTCTGTGGTTTTCTGTACAGTGCTAACATTTCCATCAGGACTTGGACTGGAGCGCTGATGATTCAGAGTGCAGCACAGGCCACATTACGCCTGAAATCAGCCGCCGTGAATGGGTCCAAAACATCCTCTGCATTCCTCTCTGAGTCTTGCGGTTCATCATGGTCTGTTTTTGCCATCGCATTACGTTGTGCGGTGCTTTGCTGTGCTATCTCACTCTGTGGTTTGTTATGCTGTGTTTGTTGGACTCAAACTTTCTGAGAAACTTGAATCTAACATCTCCATCAGCAGTTGGAGCGGCACAGCGCGGATAGGGAACATCTAAAATCAACCGGCGGTGATAAATCCAAACAGCGCTGTCTCTGCCCCCTGCAGATCCGGGGTGTTGTTTTGTGTCTCAGTGATTCAGTGGGCCTGTTCTGCCCATCCATTATCCTGACTTAAACTGACTCTCAGGGTCACAGGGAAACAGCAGATAAAGCATAAAGTTGGCAACGTTCACACCCTATCTTCTCTGACGGAGAACAGGCGCTGCGATTCGTATAAATAAACTCAACCATCCTCTCCCTTTCACTACTGAGCAGACACAGATGGGTATATTCGCACACACACACACAATACATAGGCTGCATACGCAAACACACAACTCCCCTCCGTCTCTCTGGTGCTTCCAAACACCCACACTTACATACCTCCTTCCCTCCCGCCTCTCTTTCCATCTTTCCATCATGGGCTTTTCACTCCAGTGAAATACATGAGAGAGGTCTTTATTTGTGAGAGGATGACTAAGTGTGAGTGTACGACTGAGTGTGTGAGTGTGTGTTATAGGCATATATCCTTCTATTTGAAAAAGGGTGTAAGTACAGTGAATTTGTGTGTGTATGTCTCCACATGTGAGCCTGGTTTTTCCTGTCACCGTCAAAAGATTGTTTGAAGGCCACAACATTTCAGCTCCAAACCCTTTGGCCTTTTCTCTTTTTTTTCTCTCTGACCAACATGAAGTTAAGCATTCAGAACTGTAATCCAATAAAGTCCCATTAATCCAAATGGCTGGAAATTGCTCAGACGAAAGTCCACGAAACTTGGCACCTCAAGTGTAAAATACACACACAAGCACACAAACACACACACGCGCACACACACACACCCTAGGCATGCATTCATACATTCACAAACACACAGAGACGCAGACA
Source organism: Centroberyx affinis (assembly GCF_046629955.1). Taxonomy (NCBI): domain Eukaryota; kingdom Metazoa; phylum Chordata; class Actinopteri; order Beryciformes; family Berycidae; genus Centroberyx; species Centroberyx affinis. Next base: position 101,620 of record NW_027280009.1, read on the forward strand.
GGCAGACATGCACGCACTCAAACTCAAACGGGTAAAAAGACATACAGATACACACACACACACACGCACACACACACACACACATCAAAGAGATGGATCCAGTCTGCTTATTTTCCTACTTAGACATTTAACACATACATGAACTTTCATAAAGTGCTGCCATTATAAACATACAACTCTTTTGGGTCCCCGTCCGTAACCTCAGACATACAACATCATGTCTAACAGAAAAATTATTAAGAGAGAAAAAAAAAGAGAGAGAGAGCATGTGTGTGAATGCATGCATTGTGTGTGTGCCTGGTCTCTCTTTAATGGCATGTTCAGCAGCTAATCTACCTTGTTATACCTATTTATAACATGGGAAACACTACAATTTTAACTGTTTTAGTTCCTGCACAAGTATTTATGTCTGTATTATATATTCACAGATTGTTGTTCAGACACCGGCAGATAATTTGGCACCAAGACAGAAATTGTTCAAGCATTTAAAGTTTTATAACTAACTGCAATTATCTGATGAATTAAGCCCAGTAACTAAAGAGTTGGCACATGAGGTTGGATTAGCATATTGCGGATTATTTGAGTTCACACATTCACACAATTGGGAATGCGTATTCAGATTTACACACACACATACACACACACACACACGCATACACATAGTAGTATTAGTACTATTACAACTACTACTCCTGCTACTAATACTATTACTATTACTGATACTATTACTGCTGCTATGCACTCATGAAACTGTAGGCTGCTTTGGATAAAATCAAACAAGCATACATACACTTACATGCATTCTTGCTCTTTTTCACACACACATATGAACACACTCTATCCTGCCCACTAACACAGAAATATACAAACAACCTGTTCATTACTATTCTGCCAGGCAGGGAACCGTGAAACTCCCCTAGTACAGGTCTTATTTATATTTATAGAGCTGTAACTCAGCATGTGGGGGAAGGCCTGCACCTGTCTGAGTATCTCTTTATTCCCCAATAAAATCCACCTCCTAATAAAACGGCAGACAAAGACTTCGATGCCAAGTAGGAAGCCATGTCTCAACCCCCAAACAGCAGGTAAATCTTATTCTACAGTAATATTGCAAGGACTCCCCCAATGCCCCATAAAGGAGAATCGTAAAATCGTAAAATTGGATGGGAATATTCGATGGCACAAGATAGTGTTGTAGTCGAGACCACCTAAACCGAGACCGAGTCAAGACCAAGACCAGAGCGTATCAAGTCCGAGTCAAGACCAAGACTTTGAGGGGGCGAGACCGAGTCAAGACCAAGACCGAAGGGGGGCGAGACCGAGTCAAGACCGAGACCAGACCAATGCGAGTCCATTTTCAAGACCATGTAATCAGAGTGACGGCTCAACATTTACACCATTTCTCTGCTAAAATTCAAAAAGAAAGAAAGCATTATTTAGGAATTTAAGTAAAATACAAATGGATGTACAGTATGTACTCAGTGACAGAAGGCAATCCTTTGAAACATTGCAATTGGATTTCACTGACCTTTGGAAAGGCTCAAGACAGTGGGCAGAATGAAACAGAAGTGTTAAAACACCCTGAGCAGATAGCCTCACTAAAACATTCAAAATTATTATCAGGTTGTAGCTGACCCTTGCTTTTATGTCACAATGTATAATTATTTTGATTCCTGAAATGAGAAGAAACATAAACTTACTCTCATGTATAGGCTACAAATTGTTTTTATGTTATAGTGTTTTGACTTTGACCAATGTGACAACTTGCCCCGCTCTCCCCTACTCAGCCTGCCAGAGCCCCACTGTGCAGACGAAAGTGAAACTTAAAATTCCACAATTTACTCGCCTGTGTTAGTAACGGTATAAACAGTAACCTGATAACACGTCTTCTGCTGCACTACAGACTTTAACGGTAACGTTATTACCTTGTGGAATTTAAGCCTAACATTAGTGAAATTATAATTTAACCGATAACTGTGTCGCAATGCTTTAATGCAGCGCGTTGAATTGAACGGGCCATCTGCCTGTATGGAATCGGTGCTTGTTCTTAGAACTGTTTTGCAAAACTCTCTGTGATTTCTGTAGGCAAATTGTATCTCATTCTCTCCTCCTCAGCCACACATGGTGCTCTCTCCTCCTGTATCCTGCTTCTCTTTCTTGGTGCAGCTCAGAGGGGGGTGAGGGTGGCAGCGTTTAATGGTTAATAAACTTTCAAACTTAAAATAAGCCAAGTTATCGGTTGCAATTTGAAGGGGAAAGTTTTATATCCAATCAATAAATCAGACAATGCACCGGCAGGTAATGATGTTACTGCACTTGTGGTCTCGACTGGTCTTGAAATAAAATTCCGAGTCCTCTTTGTCCGAGACCGAGTCAAGACCGAGTAAAAATGCAGTCGAGTCCGAGACGAGACCGAGACCATCACAATGTGGTCTTAAGACCGGTCTCGAGACCAAGACCGATCTCGAGTACTACAACACTAGCACAAGAGAGATAAAGAGAGAGTGGGAGAGAAAGAAAGAAAGGGAGTAAGAAGGAAAGAAAGAGAGAGTTTAGAGTTAATGCTTCAACAAAGAAATCACTTGCTGGCCTCCATTGTTATGGGACCTTTCATTTTACTTCAAGGGGCGGCTTCTACTGGGTTCTGAATGGATTCCCTGGAAAGGGGCGGGGCTCCGCGTGTGAACTTTGACCCGGAGGTCAAGCGCCCCTCCGGTGTCCTTGTAAAGGTGAACCCCTGCCGACACAGAAAAGCACACAAACCGACAAGGACCGACACACACACACACACTCGAGTGCACTCACACATGCCTGAGTGATTGCACACCGGCAAAAACAAACACACACACACACACACACACACACCGGCACACACATCTATGAGGGCACACATGCATTCCTTCAGTCTCTCTGTTCTCTCTCTCTCTCTCTCTCTTACACACACACACACACACTGAACACACACGCAATTTGACTTGTTGGACTTGTTCCAACATCAAGGGGCAGCGTGACTGTGTAAACTCCTCTCTGGTTGTTTAGCCTGGCGGTCACTAAGATATACAGAGAATGTCCATGATAGCACCATTTGCTGTTACTTTATTACAAAGGCTGCAGCAGTGTTCAGATGTCTGCAGGGGGTTTCAGTAGCTCACTTCACTTTTAACCATTTATGGAGGCATTTGCGTCTCAAACTCAAAATCTACACTGCAAAAAATATTAAGGCACTTCAACCTAAAAAAACAAAACTTGCTGCCTTGAAATTGCAAGTTGAAATAGTACTGAATATTTAGGTCAGAGTTCATATACTCTAATCTAGTAAAGCTCACTGAGTGAACTTAAGGCACTAAGTTCAACCAGTTCAAGTCTAGTTGTGCTGACAAG
>NW_027280009.1:112500-133227 GCF_046629955.1 Centroberyx affinis
ACTGTGGAATGCCCAGCTCAGCAGCACTCCCATCAGCTCGCTAATAAGATCAGCTCTCCCAGTTGGTCAGTCATTGACTGGGTGACTCCCCACTGAGAGCCTATCCAGGCATACAGAAGATGAGACTGTTTCAGAAACATACAGCCATATACTATGTATGCGTGATATAAACCAGATACAAATTAGCTTGGTTGTTGGGATTTTTAAACATTTCCAGCCCAGGACCCGAATCAAGTAAATTTGGTCTTGCCTTGGGATCCAGGATCATTGAAACATACCAGTCTTCAGGAGGTGCAATTAACACTTAATTTGTGCTGTGATTGGTAAGTTTGTCTAGTTTGCCAGCCACGTTGGCAGGTAACCAGTCAACATTATAAAATCTAGTTGGCTGGTAAAATAGTGGCTGGTGGACACAAAAGGTTATAGTAGTTTTACTGGCCTGCTGGTATTCTTGTAATATGGAATCCCAACAGAGACAGACCTATGACTTTCTAGGTCCAAGATAAACAGTGCTTTCTAAAATGAACTGGGAAATGTGAAAAGCAGTTTTGGAAGTTGGGACCTCTTCTTGGCTATGGGAGTCCTACATTTTCCAAAAGGCTTATGGCTCATTTAGCTAGAGGCAGCAACACAGCTACTGTACCTTTCAAATGAGCTGTGGCTTGTGTGAGATGCTGGCCAGGCAGCAGTGTGAGTGATAAGACTGAGAAGTTATGAGATACATTACAAATCACGTGACACGTACACGACACAAACCAGATATACGTAAGTAGAAACAGAACTCTAAACGGGGGGTGAGTTGAGGGGTGAAGAGGGATGGTAATGCTCTTGTTAGTTTTTAGGGAATGTGAGAGGAAAGAACAGTTCACCTGGACACACCACCTTGTTAAATCTCAGCAAAATTCATCCCATAATAAACCAATTTTTTTCCAAAATGAAACAATAATATTTCCAGAATCAGTTTGGAAATCAGCACCATTTGTAAAGTCTATGAGCCCATGACTCATTTAGCAACAGGTGTCGCCAGCTTATCTACTGCACATTTCAAATGAACTGCAGTTCAGTCAGCTTCTTTGTGCTGTGCACAGCACAAAACATTTCCCCATCCTGCAGGGTGCAGACAGATTGGATGGAGTTTTTTTTAATCTTGTTGCATTTTACACATTTCCACTGAAGCATGTTCATCTCCCCTTATTATAGATGAGGACGATGACAGATTATATAATGAGATGGACTGCATGCACGATGGTAGCCATTGTAGCAATCTCCTATCATGCACTTATCCTCCATTAATAAACCTAGAAAATTAACTGAATAGACATACAGCAACACAAAACGTGTCTCCTATGAGCCAAATGCCAGATCATCCCCTGCAGCTTTTGACAGCTGAAAAGAAGACAAAACTTGACTTTTCCGAAACAATCCTCTCGTTGTCTTGTTGTTGGTGTTCCTGTAGTCCCTGTTTCCTTGGGGTCGACTCAGCTCGACCCCCCTCCAGTCCCAGAGCCCTGATAACAGTCATGGTTAAGATGCCCCAGAGCCCGTGTCCAGAGGGAGCTCTTTAACCGTTTAACAGTGTGACAGGCTATTATTTTCAATTTATGTGCTGTTGTGTAACCTTTATTTTCTTATAAGATGCTGTTGGGCGAAACCTGCCATTGAGCGAAGTGTCTCCTCTGCTTTCATTGCTTCTTCACAGTTCATTTTCACAAGTTCACAGCTTCGTTTCACTGGAATCTCTGGAGTTCTTGTCGGTTTATGTGGTTGCACTGTGAGCCTCCCATCCAAAAAATGTAACTGGACGGTGTTTCTTTCCTGTGGCGTTCGATTAATTGCGTCTTCCTTGAACTGTAGCAGCTTGTAAGAGCCAAGTTGCATGGGGATGTTCTTGGACTGACCCCATCAGGCGCATGGCTTTGGCTGGGCCACCGGACTCTTGACCAAAGCCCTTGGGAAGATTAACATTCCTGGGGGGAGGGACACTGTTTCCCTGCCATTATAAATAGGGAGGATTAGGCCATTTATACACAACAAAACAAACAACAAGGATTTCTGTTGGATGCTTTAGCTGAATTCTGTTCTCTATGGCAACATACAGTGTTGATGGGAGCGTCATGCTTTTACCATGCAGTCAAAACACAAAGTACACGTCTGCATGGCGTGCATAGTGTGCGCTATGTACATGATTTATGCATACCTACCATTCTATTCTATTCAATTCCATTCTATTCTATTTGTTCCCATTGTATCCTGTTCTTTTTCTATATCTACTTCCACTACTTCCTCTATAGCCTTTATCTAGATTCTGCCCCACAGTTGTGTGTTTGACCAGCACATGTTTCCGATGCTTTGTGGCTGCTGTGTTGACATTCTTCCGGGCTTGGCCTGCGTTTCACACTTGTGAGGGTCAGAGTGTTTTGTTTGCTTTAACTATTATGGGAGACCCCCAGTTGTTATTTCGCACTTTGGAGGAACCTTTAAAATGCTGTTGTGGTATGCTCTGCTGCCTGGAGAAGACTTTGCTTTCGGACTTTTGTCAAGGGTAATTTCTGTTAGGCTGCAGTAAAGCTCCGTATTGATTTGATTGATTGATTTATATTTATAGTCTCATGCCCAGCCCACATGTGCTTACAAGACGGCCTACATTCATACATCACACTGCAGTGTGTGTATAACAAACTTACAGTATTCCTAAGCAAACTCAGGTTTCATACATACAAAGTACACTCATGTTCTCCCGGACTTTACAGACAAAGCGTGCCACACAGGATCCACCATTCCTGAAACATTATCTCGACTCTTTCCTAGTCGCCAAACCAGAAGAAATTATCAGAAATAGAACTTATTTGCTTTAAATCTCAATTCTCGTCACATTTACAGGACAACATAACATGAGAGTTACTTTTATGAGTCGAAAGCTGTAGTTCATGGGTAGTACAATGTCATAGAAAATAGTTCAGGTCACTGTTCCAACTCACATTCCAAAAACGTTAATGTAAATACAGTCAATCTTGCGGCGATGATAGCAGCACCCCCCAAGAAGAACATAAGTTCGGTAACCTCCATTAGGGGAAACTTAAAGTCACGGCCTATACTGATTTGCCTCTGTGTTACGACAGGAATGGATTGTTCTTTATGATGCTGACACATGGAGAATTAGAGCATGACTTATGTCCCACAGTGGCTGTAATAATCCATAACCTGTGATGTATTTGTGGGCCACGATTAAGTTATTACTGTGCTATTAGGGTGATTAATGCTACGCTTCATTAGTTTTATCCTGCTGAATTGAACCATGGTGGTTAGGGGTTCTCTGGTACCACTTAGCACTGAAACAAATGCAGAGTTTTGTTCCAAATGAGATTTCCACCATTTAAAAATATAGCTACTTCTCCAGCTTTTCTTAATTGATTGATAAACAGTGATTTCAAACAGATGGATACTTTAAACTGCTACTTTTCAAGGAAAGCAGGTAAATTAAGTCCTTGATTGACAAAATTATAACATTTTATACACTGGATCCTCTACATTTTACAGATATTAAATGATAAACTTCATTATCTTAAGGTAATTATTTTAATTTTTACCAAATGGATACACATCATACATATGAGGTAACCAGAAATCAAGTGAAGATCCATTATAGCACTTTCACTTTAACAGCTTGCATCAGCTAATACCCTCAAACACCAACACAGCCACGCTTCAATTTATTTTCTTAAGATAATGTTGAATCATCAGTCTCACAAGTGGAATACCCAGTCCTGGGTCTTTACTCCTATATCTATCTGACACAGTTGAAACTGGTGTCCCAATGGTGGTGAAACAAAGATGCCGGGTGGAGCGCAAGGGAAACAATTTCTCTGTCATTATAGTCATTATCCCAGACCCTTATCATCCCGGATGTTTGTCCAAGAAATCCTGCAGTTAGGACAGTGCGCATGAGGATGAGGATGATATTATCCCTAATGAGAATGAAGATGTCTCGGGTCTTGCTCAGTCTCAATAGCTGATTACGCCGTGCTACATGTTCATTCATAGTGTATTCAGCAGGATTCAGCCCATATAGATTATTTGGCAGAAATGTGCCCGAAACTGGTGCACAAATCGTACAAATTGTCTCATATCGTTGACGCACACGAGGAATAATTTGGGAAAACATGAAGTGCAAATACAATATTTTTCATTCTTCTTTTCAACTTTCGAACGTCTTCCTTTATTAGAGCTAATTGTGTTCTAATATGTTTGTTTTGTTCCTTTTATTTTACAGCTCTTCATAACCTACTTACTAGCTGCCAGTGCAAACAGTGTGAATGATGCAAATTCTCTGTGTCGTCACACAACACACCAACCGTCCTCCTGTGTGGGCTTTGCTCGAAGAGGCTGAGCTCATAAACAAACCATGAGGGAGTTGCAGCAGGATGTTTATGGGGATGTGAGGTAGAATGAATTAGGAACCACAGGGGTTTAAGCACCGGGGCCCTTGCCTTGTTCACAAACACACACACACACACACTGATATACATACAGACACACACACTGAGCACGCAGGTGACACCAGAGACCTTCAGGAGTTACGTACATCCTGCGCTAACTGAGCATCCTGCAGGAGACATTCAAAGTCCAGTAAAAGAGGTTATCACTACCTAGCTACCAGCCTGTGAAGACTTTAACTTCAGCAACATCGCTTTTATATAGTAAAATAGCTTTAACTAGTGCAGTTTAATTTCAGTGCGTGCTGCAACTGCACCATAAAAGGCAATTCTCTCACACTATTAGGGGGAGTGAGGGGGGAGCAAGCAAAAGAGAGTCTGTGTGTGTGATTGCGTGTGGTTTTTTGCATGAGAAAAACAGATAAAGAGAGAAAGACAGGCAGAGTGTGTGTGTGTGTGAGAGAGAGAGAGAGAGAGAGAGAGAGAGAGAGAGAGTACCCATCTGCAAAGTTTTAACCCTGAACCTAAACCAGAAGACTCTCAGCAGCTTTTCTCCCTAAAACTGTGTGAATGCAACACGCACATGTTTGAAAGACTTTAGCACCGCTACGAATAAAAACAACAGATTTGCACAATTTCTCCATTTATGAGCGTTCCACTTGCTGCTTAATGTTTACCAGCTGTCAACCAGAGTGATTGCACGCATCTTGCGGCGGCTGGTTTGTCGTTGTTATGCTCTCCCATGGGAAAAAACACAAGCCCCCCCCCTCTCGTTTAAAAAACAAGTAGTCTTTATTATCTGTGCTCGGGTTATTTTGTTAATTTAGGCGCATTTTCAACGTAACAGCCCCTCATTTTAACTTTCTCTGTGAGGTTGGTCCTCATGGGAAAACATTAGTCTGGTTTGCATCAAAACAGCAGCTACAAGGTACTTAGACTTTGGCTCAGTGAAAAGCTATTCTAAGATGTGTGCTGTGCAGGACATATCAAAGAGTGGGTGCTTGTTTGTGTACAAACTTGATTTTATCTGCTGTGTCTGACAAATGGAGACATTGTGCTCAGCTGTTTTGATGCCAATCGAGAATAAGTAGCTGCTGACTCAGGATGCAGGTGCCTGCGACATTCTTGTGAGGCTGTGAATTAAAATTGATTTGTCATCCTCTGAACCTCTCTCTCTCCCATCTTTCCATTCCCTCTCTGCTATACATTACCCAATACAAGATGGAGGTGGCAGCGTGGCTTAGTGCTTAGTGAGACCATCCTTCAACCAGATGACCTGGGTTCAAGTCCCATGTTGACAAGCATCTGGCCTGCTGAAGTGTCCTTGAGCAAGACACTGAATCCTTACCAGACCCCAGGGTGCTGAGGTCAGAGCAGGGGTTCAGGGGTGCTGAACCAGTTCTCTGACCTGTCTGAAGGCTGGCAAGTGAAAAGAGAATTTTCCATTATTAAAGTAATAATATGTGCCATTTTCATATAAGTAAATGTCCATTTTGCTCTGTTCTACTCTCTATTGCCAATCAATATAAAACAATTGTGATTCCATCTGTATCCAGTTCATGAAAGCTTTTACGTCTGCTGTTCTAAGCACTCGATGTCTGATGCACTGTTTTACTGGCAAGTGATGTCTGGGAATTGTGGTGGAAAAACACCACAGCAATGACCAAAGATGTCACCAAAACTAAAATAAAAAAAAACCTTGTGGATCACCACTTTAAATGCCAAAATGTAGAGAGTGAAGTGATCACAAAGCCCTTGTACAACTCCCTAGAAGGCAATGTCCAGCCTTGGGAATTTAGCGCTCGGGTCTTCTGGGGCTAAAACTCGTGCTTGACTGCATTCGGACGCATTTCCCAACCTGACCGCTCAACTGACTCCCTCATCTACCAGGAAGCCAGGCTGCAGCCGGAGTAGGAGGTTTAATGAGAGTTAAGAGTTAAGAAAGCAAAAGGTCTGGGTAAAGAAAGCCCTTCTTTGTGTCTCTCTGTGTGTGTGAGAGAGAGACAGAGAGAGAAAGAGAGAGAAAAATATATTTAAATGCGTTAGTTCTGCATGTGTGTGTATGTGTTTGTGTGTGTCTGTGGGTGTATTTGCAGGAGTAGACCATCCTATAAACCACCGCCTATACACCACCCATCCCCTTCAGCCACAGGTTCAAGTGAGCACCCAGCAGAGGCGGCGGAGCAACAGTGAAACCCCATCCAAACCAAACACCGCTCTACCTCTGTTTCACTTTGGATTCCCGCTCCTTGGAATTTTTGTTTTCTAAAAGGCCCTCTTTGTCCCCGCTGAAGTGTATTGATCTGGTTGGGGCATGTGGGAGTCCGACCTCACTTAGAAACTGGCCCGGGAGGGATATTTAGCTGAAACAGATACAGCCAGCTGAATATGTGCACTGCCGATTAGTAGTAAAGTTGATTATTGGCCCTCACAGATGTGGCAGTAAGAAGTTTCCCTGCTCCCCCTCCTACCTGAGGAACGGGTTCCTTCCTGCAAATTTTCCCTAGAAGCGAGAGGCCCAAGGTTTTTTAGCCAGTGAAAGGTATATTGCTGCTGTTGCTTATAGCTGAAAACCTCGCAACTCCGATTTTGGTGTCTTATTTTTTACTTGAATTGAACTCCTTCCTGCACTTTAATGTGAATGACCTCAATGAAACCCATTTCAATTACGCTGCATGGTTTCAAAACTCCTTCACATCAGTTTGAAAACATTATGGATTCCCTAATATAAGTGATTTTTGGAGATGCAGGGTTTTTACACGGCAGTACTAAGGCGAACCCTGTGCTTTTTCCTCCCTCTCTCCTCCACCCAAACTGTGTGACTGGTGGTGCTCACAGCCCACACAGGGCAGCGTACAAAGCCCGGCATTCATACGTTCATCCACCGTCTTCTACGCCCACTCCTCTGACAGCATACAGAAGGCAGCAGCCAACAGGATGGAGTGAAAAGCATAACTGATATTTCATGGAAAAAACATGAATAGACGTGAATGAATAGTCTCCCTCAACACCATGTCAGTTTTTACCATTGAATTCTGAAGGGGTAGTGTTTTAGGACAACGCACCAGTGTTTCGATCCCAACCACTTTTTATCATCAAGAAAAGCAGAGCGGTAACCGCTCTTACAGTACATCCCACAGATGAAAAGAGTGATTTAAAGTTGTTTATACACTAGAGAATAGCGTGAAAAAGACTGTCTGTGGATTGTGGGTTGAGACAGTTATTTATACTTGGGGAATGTTAGCGCCCCCTCCTAAAGCTCATAGGACTAGGAAGGTACTTAACGGTTGACCATGTCCCATACATCAAATGTGAGCAGGAAACTGCCATCAGTCGCTACTATACAGTGTTCCAGTTTCAGGGAGCCTCAGTAGTCAGTATGAATGAAGCCTAAAACTCAAAATTAGCAATTATCTCCTTCACTTGCATGATAAAATCACATTTTGCCATGTACAACTCAATTCAGTGACATACTTCTTTATTGACCTTATTCCCACAGTGGCCATTTTGAAGTTGCGTCACCCTCAGGGTGGGAAACTACCTGGAAGAGCAAGTACAGCCCAGCTATGTCCTGTGTATCAAGATCCACATCGTATGTCAGGTATCGGACAAAACTTTAGAATTTCACAGATTCCCTAAAACTCATTAGAAACGAATGGATCTCAAGAATCTGGACAAATATAGATTCCCATTTTAAGATATAATTTATTTGGCCACTAGCTAACTACTGATCTAGCCTGAGTAGTTAGCTGGTAGCTAACTAGCTAGTAAGCTAGCTAACTTCCCTGCTATATTCAAGTAGCTGTTGTTGTTCCCGAGATTGCTAGCTGATTTGATAACGGTTAGGCCTAGGTCTATCTGAAGTCCTCACTTATGCTTTGAAGTAACACTTCGAAAAAATAGTATAGCCTACTTTGAGTTTACTTTTTAAAGTAAAATAAATGTAAAATAAAAGTATTCTTGTTAATTGTTTTTAGATCAAAATAAAGTATATTAAAAGTGCACTGAAGTAAACATTATTTCTAGGACACAAAATTAAAATAAAAGTATACTTGCTAATTTTTTATTTAAAGTAAGTATACTAAAAGTACACTGAAGTAATTTTTTCTAAGGGTATTTTTATAGGCCTATATCTCCCTGGTAGACTTTCTCACCCAGTGAGTCCAAAATGGCCCCTGTGGGATAATAAGGTCAGTGAATTTATATGATAACAATCCAATAATTCTTAATGTTGAAATTCAGCAGCGCTCTCCTCTAAGTGCATTATAATAGTCTTCTGTTAAACCTTGACCTCTCCGGCTCACTCTGTGCCTGTCCCTGAGTTGTGCTTTGAATCTCAAGTCTAGCAGCTTAGGGCAGCTTTAATGAGTGTGCCAGGAACTTCAGCACAGTGTGCCAGCTGTGTGAGGAGGGCAGCCACCTTGACCTCAGCAACAAGCCACAGACAGACAGAGCTCACCGGCCTGTGACTGGGATTTCCTTTTATCTCCGGGAACTGGCAGTGAGAGCGGTTCGCCTTATCAAGCGCTGTTCATGCCATTCCATTACATCACCACTTCCCAATCGCCACCCACCAGCTAAATGTATTCAAAGTGTATTTCATAGTGATCAAATGAAAGTCCCAGCATTTATGACAGTGCACCATGTTGGTAGAAAATGTTTCCATACATTGTACATTTTCTTTGGGTCTTTTTATCAGCCAATCTGACTTTAAATCTTGCTCTTGTACTTTTGTCTGCCCATTTATCTTTCTATCTGTCTCCCATGATATTCCATTATCTTTATGCTCCACTGGATAGCATATACACACTGAGTCAGCAACTCCAATTCCCTAGACCTAATGTTATGGTAAAACATTCCTTTGACATTACCTTATTTCTTCTTCCTAATTTCACACCATGCTTTTGGGAATCTCCCTTTTCATGGGGAGCAGCATGGGGGCTGGCTGATGAATGCCTGCCAAGGTCATAGCACTCCATCTTTGTGTGTGTGTGTGTGTGTGTGTGTGTGTGGGGGGGGGGGGGGGGGGGGGGGGGTGGTGGTGCTTTACCGTATATGCCTATGTGTTCAAATATTGGGAAGACTGCAGTATTTGGATCCTTTGCGTAAATAATTGATTCAAGTAAAGCAATAGATAAACTTTAATAAAGCATGTGCATTAATGTGTTGTGTGTGCGTGATGTATGCATGTATGTTTACGAAATGTGTGTGTGTGTGTGTGTGTGTGTGTGTGGGTGGGTGTCTGGCATCATTGGCAGGAATACTATCAGGGTACCAGTGGGTCCAGGAATGTGCACCAGTAGCCGTAGCCATTCCACATTTTCAGCAGGTGGCCAATAATCGACTCTGTTTTGGGAGCCAAAGGAGTCGAGCTGACTTGTTTTCTTGACCTCGGCCCCCCATCAGTTGCTCATGACCTGCTTTGAGATCGTTTGGAGAGGAATCTAATCCACATGAGAGCGTTATTAACTGGCACCACTGTCATTACTACTGAAACTCGGCATCAGTAAAATGCAGTAGCGCAGTCAAGGCTTTTCTTTCTGGGTGTTTGGAGTATACCCACTATGTCATCTACATGGGTTTTGTCTTTATAGTAAGTTTCTAAAACTACAACTGTAGGCAGCAACGCATAGCCTTTAGAGTCGGAGTTTATTATAATTGTGTAAGGATTAACTGTGAACTTCTATGTAATGTTTAACACCCACCATGCTGCTACTGTCAGACTGTTGTGCCACAGTCATTGTGCTGTCTGTCAACAGAAATCCTATCCTGTCATAATAAATTAGCTCATCTACTCAATAAGCCTCCATGGTGTTTCTATCAGGCTACATAAAACAAAAACCTTATACATAAAGCACCTTTTTTGTTTTCAGAAACAATGTTACAACCACATAAATAAATCAAGAGGTGTAATCGTTAAACCTGAGAAAATCTGAATATGAAAGACAAACAAATCAAAATTGTATAAAGTAGAATCAGAGCACACAAAAAAGAAGAATAAGAAGTGTTAAGTGAACCTTGAACACTGTTAGGGATAGCACAGCCCAACATTAGGCACAATGTTTCTGAGTCAGCACAAAAGTATGAAATCCATGCTCGCTAGCTAGCTAAGTGGTAAGCAAGCTAAGATATCCAGACCAGTTCCGTAACTTTGCAACTTTGCAACATTAAAAAATATTGTGAGGCAACTGTTCCAATTAGGCTCCAATTATCTAACAGTATGAAAACACATTAGCAAGTAACGTATTTAATTTTTCGTAATTTTAATGTGTCATTAAAACCACCAAGATCATGCAATCATGCATTATGTTAATCACCTCAACAAGCAACATCTAAAGGTCCTTACTTCCGGCACAGTGTTGAACAAGTCAAAGATGTGATTTGTGATTTGTGTGTGTGATGTGAAAACATTGCACAGGTAGTGATGTCATATGAAGTTTGGGATTGACTGAGCAGATTTAAGGCAAGCATCAGCCTTGTTGACCCTGGGACGGCTCTAACTCTGTAAAATCAGGACGTGCGTTAGGGATGCGTATTTAATGTAGCCTATATGTATTAATAAGTGTATGTTTAAAAGTCTGCTGCTACTGCCAGACTGTGTTGTCTGAGTCAACAGCAGCCGTCTCTCCTGATACATGAGCTCATCAGGCCTAAAGGCCTCAGCAGTGCCACTCAGCAAGGGAAAAGATGACTGACAGGTGAGGAGCAGAAATTTTCACTGAAGCAAGGATCTGCTTTCACTTTTTGAGACTGTCTATCTATGTGGTGATTAAATCAGTGGATGGGATGTGGCTAACTGGGTTCATGCTTACATTCTGTTTTATGGACACACAGGGAATCAATTTCCTGCCAATTCAAAATGTAACTAGAAACTGCTAATGACAGAGCTTTAATTCTTTCTTTTTAGGTTGAATAACACACTCTTAATTGCCAGCCATTTTCAGTTAACTTGAACTTGCTTTAAGAAAATCCACTTCCTGAATTGACTGAACTGAGAAGAAGAAGGACTGGGCTCAGTGGTATGCTTACTTTTGCCTACACACTGAAAAATAAAATTGTTCACAGCTTTAGCAACATTTTTCGAGGTTTTTTTTTTTTTTCTTCCATTGTTGAAGTTGATTACATGACAGAGAGGAAATAATCTGTGATTCTTTTTTACATATATACATATATAAAATTTTGCTCAATTTGTTTTCTCTGGAAAATGATCAAGATTTATGATCCCCCTGCGACAGGGAACAAGCTAGAACATTGGTAATGTGATTTTGTCCATTAGTCTGAGCGGTAGCCAGCCACCCCTGCTGGCCAGCAAAGTAGGAGCCAGAGGCCAGAAACAGTGGAGGTCACCAAAGAAGAAGAAAAAAAGGAGAGCACAAAAATGTTAGTTGCACTGTTACACAGTAGTATTTTTCAGCAGAATATACAAATGTAGCCACCATGAAAGTCCCATTTTTCTGCTACACTAATGCTCAGCCGCTGACAGTATGTGTTTGTAATATTAAAATGTTGTTTTTATTCTCAGAGATAAAAAGATGCAAAGAACGATCCAGTAACCAGGCATTTTAGAGACAAGAGTTTTGTGTTACAATATGCCAATTCCCTTCTACTAGAATAAATTAAGGATATTTGCATGATCTTCAATGATAACTATCCCTGTAATCCACAGAAAGTACAATGGAGGGGGCTTCCTCTGAGATTATTTGTGTTGGTCTTGCTTTGAGGTTACTTGTGTTGGTCAGGGACAAGAGGAAGACATAGATCAGAGTCTGAGACAATGCAAGACGACCTTGAGTCAGAGTTTAGCTATAAAACTCTAAGTGATAGAAGCACAAAACCTGTTCAAGTCGGCCTTGCAGCGCAGTCTGGCAGCAGTCATTAAACTCTGACTGCAGCGTCGGTAGCTGGCCCTCCCTGCTGGGCTGAGGAGAGGATTCCTGCTGGTCTGGGATCAGAAGCTAGAAGCCGTTAGCTGTGCAGGTCACCAGCAGCAGTGTGGGGCTGTCATATACGTTTAAACCCCGAGGCTAAATGGATGAGGAGAGAAGTTAATTTACCACATGCACACATATGCGCGCACACACACACACACACACACACACAGACACACACACACCACTTGTAGCAGCACCAGCAAAGCGTACCTTCCCAAGACCTGAAGAAACAGACCTCTTACAAACACTGCAACACACACTCTACCATACACAACACACATACACACACAACACCTCACACTCTGCCCCCCAGGCCTCTACCCCAATAAAAACCCCAATGCTTGAAGCACACACCCCAATTGTGCAGTATAATCACACAACACTTCCTCTGAGCCGCCACGGTGACACTTTGGGAAAATAGCCCAAGTGCTTTTTTGAGCAGCGGCCACTTGATACATATGAAGGTTGCTTGATGAAAATAGAGCTTTGTGACCTAAATCATCTAAAAATAATACGCGCCATGTAGTTTCCATATGAGGAAAATCTAAATCTAAAACCTTGACCAGGTACTTAAATAAACAGCAGGATAATGCACAATGTGGTATATTCACAGAAGTTTCAACCCAAACTGGCTATCATTTCCATACCTTTTTAACATATATATATATAAAGTATATGTCAGCTATTAGTCATAAGGAAGAAGAGGAGGGGGGGCAATAATATTTTGTGGAATTAAAATAGAGAAGAAAAAACAAGCTCTGCACTTCATATAAAGGTTGATTAAAGTACAAACCTATATTAGACTGTGAAATATTGTACTTTACTGCTAAAACAATGCAAAAGTTGCAAACCCTTACATCATAGGCACATCTCTACTTCTCAGAAATATCTAACACTCAAACTCATTAAGATTTTCCCTTTGTAAACACAAACTTCTATTGAATACACATTAATATTGACTCGCAATGTGATGCACCAACTACTATTTCAACAGCAGTAATGGAGTAACTGAGGACTGTGTTTCTCTTGGGATACACCCCAGCTCCACCAAAACATCTCAGAGACTACCGTGGCTCTTTATCCATGAAATAACACGGACTACTTGAGCTGAGAAAGCTCCCTCTGTCCTCTGTGTCTCGCCTCGCTGGAACGCACACCTTTGTTATTGTTGGACAAATGATCCAACACTGCCATTATACAGAGGCGTTAAAGCCAAAATTACATTTGCGTCATGGCAGTGTGCAGAGACGGAGCTGTGGTGTTCACCTCACCTCTGGAAACAATATCCTCGCTGGCCTGGGGTTAAAACCTGTCAGGAGCTTATCTGTCTGTGCTACTACTACTCCTCTGTGTAGCTTTCTTTCTAGTAAATTAAATAATAATAATTTCATTTAGCAGCATAACCTCCAAAACTTATATTCCAGTTGGCTTTCAACCTGGATTTGAACTTGTGTCTGTTGTCACTGGCAGGCAGCAGGAGCCAGCTGAGCTGTAGCTGCTGAATTCCCTCCGCTTAGCATCTATTGATATTTGAGCTTTATTCAATGTAAAATCTCAGTCTTTTCCCAAACTTTTAAAGTTAACGAGGCCATCTTTTTACAGCCCCAAAAAAAGCATGAAATGTCTGTGAAAATTCTCCTAACAGCTTGTGCAGCTTAATGCATGTGTTTTGTAGCCAAACGATTGCACTGTGGGTCCAAAAGTCCAATATTTACCTCATTACCTCCTATATTTTCTTAACTGGCAATGCTCTGGTCATGTTCGTACCCTCCATTAGCAAGCAGAGTCTTCCACCAGAACATAAATATTGGACTTTTGGACCCAAAAAGTGCAATTGTTTGGCTACAAAACACTTGGATCATGCTGTACGAGCTGTTTGAAGAAATTTGACAAACATTTTACTCCATTAAATTCAATAGTTTGGGAGAAGGCTGAGATGAAACCATGGGGTTATGTGTGTTTGTGTGGTTTTCCAATGAACTTCAGTGGAGTTTCAACTGACATGGTAGTGACTAGATAATGACTGAATTTTAATTTTGGGGTGGACTAAGCCTCTAAGGAGTAACATATCGCACATAAAGAGATCGCAGTAACATGACAGCAAAAAGTAACTGTTAAGTAATCTGATGACAAAACAGTAACTATAATCCAATCAACAGTAGTTTCACATTTTATTAAATAGGAATCATAATCATGTCTTAATATATCTCAAACAATTTCTGCTGATGGGTCACTCTTGCAGAAACTCTTCACCTTGTTCAACTCATCTCTCTTGTGGTTGTTTCCAGTTGGACTGAACCCACATAAAACTGTCAGCAGTGTTTCATGTCTGTACGCTTATCAGTCTCCCCCATATTACACCAGGTGTCTGAGCTCTTACTGTAATGCCTCCCCCTTAAGTCATCTTGATACACACACACACACACACACACAAACTGTCCACACACACTGTCTGAAGTGTGGTTCTTGTCCTAACTGATTAGTCTATTTGTCTTGACCAATTTAATTGCAGTTGTAAAAACGATAACATTAATTAAAAACAGCCAGGTAGACATGATAAGCCAAGGTGAATTTCTCAGAAGTGGTGGAATATTTTTTTTTAAATTGACTGAAACCAGACTTGGGTCAAATAGCATTTGCAAATAATTCTCAGCTTTTGTCTTATGCTTCAGGGAGTACCAGATAGATGGGTTTACTACACCAGGACAGGTCAGATTGTATTAGGTAAGTAATCACTCAAATAGAGGTATATTTAATTTATTTTCAAATGCTTTTCTTTGATTGGCGTACTTTTCTGGCACTTGTTAGATTCTCGTGTGGCAAACACCACCCATGTGGCCCCTAAAAAGGTATTTGCTAACCCTATTTAGCCTACATCTATTTGAAATGCTTAAAATGTATGTAATAGAAACAATGACATGAACTTTATAATGTATAAAAGATTATAACTGAGGCACTATTTTAAAGACTATTTTTACATCCTCACGTTTGCCCTTTTCCCCCGCACGTGTCTGACTGAGGGGGGGCGGACATTAGTTCGGGGTATCCATCCACCCATCCATCCATCCCTCATCCATTTATCCATCTCTATTTGTCCTGCCTTGCTCCCCCCAGCCTCCTGCACCGAGCAGCACTGTGACAGTCTTTCATGCGTGTCAGGGTTGAGGTATTTTATGTTCCCCTCTGCCCCCTGCAGGTCCTGCTGCTGTGATTTAGAGCAAGAAGAGAGGGGAGAAAGACCAAGAGGCCCTGGACGGAGGAATGCTGTCCTGAACCGCAGGACCTCCCTCCTTCCTGTCCTGCTCTGAAACAGTACCAGCCGGGACCTTTAAAGGCAGGATCCGAGATGTTCAGAAACTCACACCAGAGGTCAACTTATTGTGACTATGAGGAGTATATACTAATTTGTACGCATTAAAATACATACATAGATATGAAATTGAGGAGTTTCATTCCAAAATGAAAAATGTGACACAGTGGATTCGGTCCAATCCTGAAAATCAGTCATGATGCGGATTTAAACGTCATGTACACAGCAAATGTTCCATTGTTAATATGTGTTGATTTCTCAGTGACAATTATTTGGAGTTGACAGGTGTAGAGTTGTTTGTCCACTCATACAGCTGATATGGCTTTAGGGAGGCTGTCAAACCCTCAAAATTAATCAAAAGTGTTAAATTAACTCTGATGGGCATGGACTTATAAACACTGCCATAGTGTTGATTTACGCAAACACATTATCACATTATTTCTGTCATGAAAATAGAAATCTTTGAAAAGATTTTAAATTATTTCCTATCTTGAGCTCTTTAGTGATATGATAGAAGATATAATCATCTGTATTTTACAAATACGGCGCAATAAACATTAGTTTTGCGAAACTGATATGTGTTTGCTTTGGAATGAAATGCTCATGTGTTTGTGAAAGAACGCAGAAAAAAATACTGCCGTTCTTCTTTTAAAGAAAAACATCCGGTGAAACGCATGAGGGTTTCTGGTGGATCATCAGATCACCGAGCGCTCCTTTAAAGAAGTGATAAATGTGAAGCGGTTCTTTATGGTGCAAGGTGATCAAAGGCGTGGCAGAGGTCTGGTGTTGGTTTATGGGACTGTGGTGGTCAGCCGGCGGGCCCAGGGATCAGAGGGGGGAATTCACTTTTCCACAACACACACATCTGTGTTTGGCCCCACGAATTGCCTGAACTAATGGAGAATGGTCCGTTCAGGTTGTTGTTCACCCACTTGTTGTGAATTAGGGAGACTCACAACCCACAGAAAAGCTTGTGTTATCGATGTCGTTGGTAGTTGGTTTTGCTGTCCACATCATCATCACTACTGTCCTGAAGGGTCCTTGTCTCAAAAGAAGTCAGTTTAGCACTTTTTCTTAGATTTTACAATGTATTTACATCCCTTTGATCAGGAAACATAAACTGGAGATATAACAGTTTATACAGGACACTGACAATATGAAACCTACTGTGTTATATCTTAGAAAACACCAGCTTGTATTCTGTTTTGTTTAAAATGTAATTTGTTCCTATTTAGCATCATCCAGTATCGCCACATAGTGTATTTCCTAAGGTGAAATACAGCATGCCAAATTTAAGGAAATTAAGGACTGGCTGAAAATCATAAAATCATTTAAGGCTTGGATAGACTTCAAGTTAAAGATACGATGCGATATCTGATATGTTGTTGTACTATGACGTTATTAGTTGACATATGCCATTTAGCCACTGTTGTGAAAGCATGCTTAATTGAAACCACATGGCAATAAAAAGTGAAATAGTTCAGTTCATGCATGCAAAATAGTATTAGTTGGTTTTGGCAGGAAAATGAAGAATGGAAGTATGGATAATTGATGGAAATATGATATAACTGACAGTATAGACCCCTAACTGACCTTGTGGAGGGATTTCTGAGGCTGTAGTGAATTTGTATGGCGGGAAATTGAATAGGAGCACAGTCACTAGATGTCCTTATACCGCAGTTTGAAATTCCCAGCATTCCCTGATCGACCGCTGGAGAGCACAACAACATTTTTTGAAGAGAATAAAGGCTTGAGAGAGGAGGAGGGGGGGAAGCCACAGAAGGGGAATTGTTGTGTTTCTTTTGTTCTGTTCTTTTTTCATGCTGTTTTGCTCTCTCTCTCTCTGCCATATTGTTTTTTCCCATCTGAACCTTTTCCTTACTGAACTCAGATCAGGTCAGTATGGTTTGCATGGATGTAACATGGAACATATTAAAACCTCTTTCCATAGCTGTGCAGTTATAGACCGGGTTCTTCTATGTCTGATTTACTGCTTTAGTTGTGTGTTGTCCCATGACACTGTCATTACAGTAAAGAGCAGCTAGGGGCTAATCAATTCTCTACTAATTTATTTTCCTATTCTACCAAATACACACTAAACAATGAACCCCACGGTATTCATCAAGTATGCTGAGAAATTTGTGTGGCAAGCAAGTTTTGAAACTGCAACATAAGCTGAGTCTTTAGAAAACATTTGAGATTTAAATTTTGATGTGTGGCGGTGATGTGTGTGTGTGTGTGTGTGTGTGTGTGTGTGTGTGTGTGTGTGTGTGTGTGTGTGTGTGTGTGTGTGTGTGTGCACCCACCTTTTAGGGAAGAAAGGGAGTAAAAGCAGCAGTTTACAAGGCAATCTCACAAAAAGTGTGTGTGTGGTGGGGGTGTATTGGGTGTTGCAAGAAAATTACATTCACATTCAAATCATCCAGGAGAGACAATTGATGATCTGACTGGAAAAAATGAAATGATGTATGAAGCCTCATAAGGCTGCCATACGGCTCCCTAACACCCGCAGGCCAAAAGGTTAACAGTAGCCTTAAATAGAGCGGGTAAATTTTGTTAAATGAGCCTTGACAGTTGCCTACAAATTCAAGAAAAAGTTCTTGTTCATCCCAGGAGAAAATGTTAAAGCCATTTGCCAGAGGGGTCAAAGGTCAGCCAGCGTGACCCCGAACTCTCTGTTTGTTCAGTGGGTCACCACCTGGATCTGTTTCTAATTGTGGATGCTGACTTGAAATATGCATTTGTTACAGTAGGAGGGGGGGTGAGGTCATTTATTACACAGGTGGGGGGAGCAAGTTGACAGGCCAGTGTTGTGTATTTGGTAGTATGGAGCCGGGGTGGGGGATTTGTGTGTGTGTGTGTGTGTGTGTGTGTGTGTGTGTGTGTGTGTGTGTGTGTGTGTGTGTGTTTGTGCGTGTGCAGGATATGATATTCTTTCTGTTTCTCTGTCTCATTCCTCTCTCTCTCTCTGCTTTTTTGTCTCTGCTTCTGTCTTTCAATTAGTTTCTCTCACACACACTCACTCACTCTCTCTCTCTCTCTGTGTCTCTCTCTCTCCTCTCTCTCTCTCTCTCTCTCTCTTTGACTCTTGGTACAGGAACAGAGAGTAGAGATGAGAGTTGCAGTCTCAGTGGGGAGGCGTCTGTCTGTTAGCCTTTTACCGCTCTGATTTGCATGTTTTTCCTTTAAAACACACCACGCACCTCCTCACTCTGTGGGAAACACACACACACACACACACACACACACACACACACACCCTCTTCTCCTAAGTGATTAGCCTATTTGTCCTGAAGCATTTAGTTATTTAGTTGCCTGGCGAGAGAAAAGAGGCAGAAACTAAAAATAACATTAACACTGACTTAAAAAAGCAGCCTTCTATACAGCTCTTCACTGACAACATCTTGTACCTTGTAAGTGATTTATCCCTGTTTGAGGCTGCTTAAGTGTCTGGCAGATAAATCGAGTGCAACTGAAGTGCTTCACATATATATATGAGACACTAGGCTTATCATACATTTGACCTGGGTTGCTATTCTAGGCCAATAAGGAGCATTATATTTGATTTACTTGTAACTACATAAGCCATGTCGAACTCCATATGGCGTCCATATGGATATGATGGTTACCTGCCGGTGCTGTGCAGGGTAAGAGGGTCATTTATCTCTCTCTCTCTCTCTCTCTCTCTCTCTCTCTCTCTCTCTCTCTCTCTCTCTGTCTCTCTCTCTCTCTCTCTCTCTCTCTCTCTCTCTCTCTCTCTCTCTCTCAATTCAATTCAATTCAATTCAATGTGCTTTATTGGCATGCAAGTTCACAGACAATATTGCCAAAGCATCTCTCTCTCTCTCTCTCTCTCTCTCTCTGTGTGTGTGTGTGTCTCTGTCTATCTGTCTGTCTTCCACAAGTCTTATTTCAAGGCATTTATTTTTGACTAGGCATTTCTCTCGTACTCAGTATCTCATTTCCACTACCAGGGCAATTTTAAATTCTAATAGCACTCCAAAGCAGTGGCCCTCAACCTTTTCTGTGTTGATTAAAAGTCCTAGGCACACCAAAGTGGAGAGCACTTAGATAGATTTTATCTAACAAGTCATGTACTCACCTTTGAGGCTTTTTTAAATGGCTCTTCAGATAAATCAAGTGGCACTCAGAGGAGGCTGAATATTTGAAACCATTACTTTTTCTGCACTACAACACATTCCATGCTAAAATCCATTTTTTCCCACGCAAGCTTTTCTTAGACAGACATTTCTTTACAGACATTAACATATATTTACAGTACAAAATGTGTCCATATGGGCAGCAGTGATGGATATACCTGTTAGTGTTCAGAGCTGTGTGTAGGTTTTGGTTCGTCACACTCTTTTTCCTTTATACTCCCCCTGGACACTTTCACTGTTTTCAGTGAATTCAAAGCAAAACAGCAGTATCTACATCCTCTGTTGATGTCATGCATATGTTCCCCATCAGCACATTTTAACACAACTTTAACCAACCCAATAATATTATTAGATCACCATTAAAATAATTCTGCTCTCTTAGGTAATTTGCTTTATTTGTATACTGAGATTTTTCTGCACTGTAAGCATTCCTGTAACTTACTGAAACTTATAAAAAAAAGTGACTGATGACTACAAGTGATAGTTACAGTAAAAGTGAGTTTGAGTCATATTTTGATTATGAAATTCCCAAAGGCGTACTGGAATACTATGGCTATAACAGAAACTGTATCCCTGTAATGGATACTGTCAATGTAGTGGGTAAGATGACAGCATCAGACACTGTGTTCCTGTAATGGATGCTGTAACTGTTGTGGGCAGGTAGAGATCAATGTGTTTCAGATGAAGTAAGCAGTGGCCGGTGGAAATGGAGTCATACGGCTTCCTGGCACCAGAGGGTGACAGAGCACTGCAGCACCTGTGATGGATTCAGTTCAGTTCAGTTCAGTTCAGTTCAGTTCAGTTCAGTTCAGTTCAGTTCAGTTCAGTTCAGTTTAGTTTAGTTTAGTTTAGTTTAGTTTAGTTTAGTCTAGTTTAGTTAGTTTAAATGCACA